>NC_069505.1:142742337-142919837 GCF_027579735.1 Bombina bombina | reverse complement strand
GATGAAGGGAGGGACAAGGCAGGAACCTTAAACAGAAGGAACCACTGCCTGAAGCACCTTTCTCCCAAAAATAGCCTCCGAAGAAGCAAAAGTGTCAAATTTGTAAAATTTTGAAAAAGTGTGAAGTGAAGACCAAGTTGCAGCCTTGCAAATCTGTTCAAGAGAGACCTCTTCTCTGTCCAGAGTAAACGACAAACAGGGAAGAAGTTTGACGAAAATCTTTAGTTGCCTGCAAATAGAACTTCAGGGCACGGACTACGTCCAGATTATGCAAAAGTCGTTCCTTCTTTGAAGAAGGGTTAGGACACAGTGATGGAACAACAATCTCTTGATTGATATTCCTGTTAGTAACTACCTTAGGTAAGAACCCAGGTTTAGTACGCAGAACTACCTTGTCTGAATGAAAAATCAGATAAGGAGAATCACAATGTAAGGCAGATAACTCAGAGACTCTTCGAGCCGAGGAAATAGCCATCAAAAACAGAACCTTCCAGGATAACAACTTGATATCAATGGAATGAAGGGGTTCAAATGGAACGCCTTGAAGAACGTTAAGAACTAAGTTTAAGCTCCACGGCGGAGCAACAGTCTTAAACACAGGCTTAATCCTAGCTAAAGCCTGACAAAAAGCCTGAACGTCTGGAACTTCTGCCAGACGTTTGTGTAGAAGAATAGACATAGCAGAAATCTGTCCCTTTAACGAACTAGCAGATAAGCCCTTTTCTAAACCCTCTTGTAGAAAAGACAATATCCTAGGAATCCTAACCTTACTCCATGAGTAACTCTTGGATTCACACCAATATAAATATATTTATCTTATGGTAAATTCTTCTGGTAACAGGCTTCCTAGCCTGTATTAAGGTATCAAGAACCGACTCCGAGAAACCACGCTTTGATAGAATCAAGCGTTCAATCTCCATGCAGTCAGCCTCAGAGAAATTAGATTTGGATGGTTGAAAGGACCCTGAATTAGAAGGTCCTGTCTCAGAGGCAGAGACCACGGTGGGCAGGACGACATGCCCACTAGGTCTGCATACCAGGTCCTGCGTGGCCACGCAGGCGCTATCAGAATCACCGAAGCTCTCTCCTGTTTGATCTTGGCAATCAAACGAGGAAGCATCGGAAATGGTGGAAACACATAAGCCATGTTGAAGACCCAAGGGGCTGTCAGAGCATCTATCAGCACCGCTCCCGGGTCCCTGGACCTGGATCCGTAACAAGGAAGCTTGGCGTTCTGGCGAGACGCCATGAGATCCAGATCTGGTTTGCCCAAACAATGAATCAGTTGAGCAAAGACCTCCGGATGAAGTTCCCACTCCCCCGGATGAAAAGTCTGGCGACTTAGAAAATCCGCCTCCCAGTTCTCCACGCCTGGAATGTAAATCGCTGACAGGTGGCAAGAGTGAGACTCTGCCCAGTGAATTATCTTTGAGACTTCCAACATTGCTAGGGAACTTCTGGTTCCCCCTTGATGGTTGATGTAAGCCACAGTCGTGATGTTGTCCGACTGAAATCTGATGAACCTCAGAGTTGCTAACTGAGGCCAAGCTAGGAGAGCATTGAATATTGCTCTTAATTCCAGAATATTTATTGGGAGGAGTTTCTCCTCCTGAGTCCATAGTCCCTGAGCCTTCAGGGAGTTCCAGACTGCGCCACAGCCTAGAAGGCTGGCATCTGTTGTTACAATCGTCCAATCTGGCCTGCGAAAGGTCATCCCCTTGGACAGATGTGGCCGAGAAAGCCACCATAGAAGAGAATCTCTGGTCTCTTGATCCAGATTTAGCAGGGGGGACAGATCTGAGTAATCCCCATTCCACTGACTTAGCATGCATAATTGCAGCGGTCTGAGATGCAGGCGCGCAAATAGTACTATGTCCATTGCCGCTACCATTAAGCCGATTACTTCCATGCACTGAGCTACTGACGGGTGTGGAATGGAATGAAGGACACGGCAAGCATTTAGAAGTTTTGATAACCTGGCCTCCGTCAGGTAAATTTTCATCTCTACAGAATCTATAAGAGTCCCTAGAAAGGGAACCCTTGTAAGTGGTAATAGAGAACTCTTTTCCACGTTCACCTTCCACCCATGCGACCTCAGAAATGCCAGAACTATCTCTGTATGAGACTTGGCAGTTTGAAAACTTGACGCTTGTATCAGAATGTCGTCTAGGTACGGAGTCACCGCTATGCCTCGCGGTCTTAGTACCGCCAGAAGTGAGCCCATTACTTTTGTAAAGATTCTTGGAGCCGTAGCTAATCCGAAGGGAAGAGCTACAAACTGGTGATGCCTGTCTAGGAAAGCAAATCTTAGGTACCGATAATGATCCTTGTGAATCGGTATGTGAAGGTAGGCATCCTTTAAGTCCACTGTGGTCATGTACTGACCCTCTTGGATCATGGGAAGGATGGTTCGAATAGTTTCCATTTTGAATGATGGAACTCTTAGGAATTTGTTTAGGATTTTTAAGTCTAAGATTGGTCTGAAGGTTCCCTCTTTCTTGGGAACCACAAATAGATTTGAATAGAATCCTTGCCCGTGTTCCGTCCGCGGAACTGGGTGTATCACCCCCATTAGTAAGAGGTCTTGTACACAGCGTAGAAACGCCTCTTTCTTTATTTGGTTTGCTGATAACCTTGAAAGATGAAATCTCCCTCGTGGAGGAGAAGTTTTGAAGTCCAGGAGATATCCCTGAGATATGATCTCCAATGCCCAGGGATCCTGGACATCTCTTGCCCAAGCCTGGGCGAAGAGAGAAAGTCTGCCCCCCACTAGATCCGTTTCCGGATAGGGGGCCCTCTCTTCATGCTGTCTTAGGGGCAGCAGCAGGTTTCTTGGCCTGCTTGCCCTTGTTCCAGGACTGGTTAACTTTCCAGCCCTGTCTGTAACGAGCAACAGCTCCTTCCTGTTTTGGAGTGGAGGAAGTTGATGCTGCTCCTGCCTTGAAGTTACGAAAGGCACGAAAATTAGACTGTTTGGCCTTAGATTTGGCCCTGTCCTGAGGTAGAGCATGGCCCTTACCTCCCGTAATGTCAGCTATAATTTCTTTCAAGCCGGGCCCGAATAAGATCTGCCCTTTGGAAGGAATATTAAGCAATTTAGATTTAGAAGTCACGTCAGCTGACCAGGATTTAAGCCATAGTGCTCTGCGCGCTTGGATGGCGAATCCGGAGTTCTTAGCCGTAAGTTTGGTTAAATGTACGACGGCATCAGAAACAAATGCGTTAGCTAGCTTAAGTGCTTTAAGCTTGTTCATAATTTCATCCAATGCAGCTGTGCGAATGGCCTCTTCCAGAGACTCAAACCAGAATGCCGCCGCAGCAGTGACAGGCGCAATGCATGCAAGGGGCTGTAAGATAAAACCTTGTTGAACAAACATTTTCTTAAGGTAACCCTCTAATTTCTTATCCTTTGGATCTGAAAAGGCACAACTATCCTCCACCGGGATAGTGGTACGCTTAGCTAAAGTAGAAACTGCTCCCTCCACCTTAGGGACCGTCTGCCATAAGTCTTGTGTGGTGGCGTCTATAGGAAACATTTTCCTAAATATGGGAGGAGGGGAAAAAGGCACACCAGGTCTATCCCACTCCTTGCTAATAATCTCTGTAAGCCTTTTAGGTATAGGAAAAACGTCAGTACACACCGGTACCGCATAGTATCTATCCAACCTACATAATTTTTCTGGAATTGCAACCGTGTTACAATCATTCAGAGCCGCTAATACCTCCCCTAGCAATATGCGGAGGTTCTCAAGCTTAAATTTAAAATTAGAAATCTCTGAATCCAGTCTCCCTGGATCAGATCCGTCACCCACAGAATGAAGCTCTCCGTCTTCATGTTCTGCAAACTGTGACGCAGTATCTGACATGGCTCTCACCTCATCCGCGCGCTCTGTCCTTAACCCAGAGCTATCGCGCTTGCCTCTTAATTCTGGCAATTTAGATAATACTTCTGTCATAACAGTAGCCATGTCTTGCAAAGTGATTTGTAAGGGCCTCCCTAATGTACTTGGCGCCACAAAATCACGCACCTCCTGAGCGGGAGGAGAAGGTACTGACACTTGAGGAGAGTTAGTCGGCATAACTTCCCCCTCGTTGTCTGGTGATTATTTCTTTACATGTAAAGATTGACTTTTATTTAAAGTAACATCAATGCAATTAGTACACAAATTTCTATTGGGCTCCACATTGGCCTTTAAACATAGTGAACAAAGAGATTCATCTGAGTCAGACATGTTTCAACAGACTAGCAATGAGACTAGCAAGCTTGGAAATACTTTTCTAAATAAATTTACAAGCAATATAAAAAACGCTACTGTGCCTTTAAGAAGCACAAAAAGCTGTCACAGTTGAAATAACAATGAACCAAAATAGTTATAGCAACCAATTTTTCACAGTAAATGTATTAAGTTAGCAAAGGATTGCACCCACCAGCAAATGGATGATTAACCCCTTAATACCCAAAAACGGATAACAATTTAATAATTAACGTTTTTAACACAGTCAAAACACACTGTCACAGGTCTGCTGTGACTGATTACCTCCCTCAAAATGAATTTTGAAGACCCCTGAGCTCTCTAGAGACGATCTGGATCATGGAGGATGAAGTAGACAGATTGTGACTGAATTTTTACTGCGCAAAAAAGCGCTAAAATAGACCCCTCCCACTCATATTACAACAGTGGGGAAGCTCAGATAACTGTTTCTATGCAGAAAACAAAGATGGCCATGTGGTAAAAATCATGCCCCAATAAGTTTTATCACCAAGTACCTCACAAAAAACGATTAACATGCCATTAAACGTTTTGAACATACATTTTGAAAGTTATGAAGTGTTATTAATAAGCCTGCTACCAGTCGCTTTTACTGCAGTTAAGGCTCATACATTATTTCAGTATTAACAGTATTTTCAGAGTCAATTCCATTCCTTAGAAAAATACATTCAGTGTACACACACTCATCAGCCTAATACCAGTCGCTATCACTGCATTTAAGGCTGAACTTACGTTACATTGGTATCAGCAGTATTTTCTCAGTCAATTCCATTCCTCAGAAAAATAATTTACTGCACATACCTCGTTTGCAGGGGGGCCCTGCATGCTATTCCCCTTTTCTGAAGTTACCTCACTCCTCAGATGAGAACAGCCAGTGGATCTTAGTTACGTCTGCTAAGATCATAGAAAACGCAGGCAGATTCTTCTTCTAATGCTGCCTGAGAACAAACAGCACACTCCGGTGCCATTTAAAATAACAAACTTTTGATTGAAGAAATAAAATAAGTTAAAAAACACCACAGACCTCTCACAGCGACCTATCTTTAGTTAGGCTGCAAGAGAATGACTGAATATGACATGTGAGGGGAGGAGCTATATAGCAGCTCTGCTTGGGTGATCCTCTTGCAGCTTTCTGTTAGGAAGAGATATATTCCATAAGTAATGGATGACCCGTGGACTGACTACACTTAACAAGAGAAATCTAATATGAGTATATGGGTAAGATTACCTAATCATATATCATATAAGTTTGGTTGATCACTATAAATCATGTGGGGGGTGCTCATTATCCGTGTAAGTAAACAGAAAACAGAGAAATGTTGGATAAACCAGAGCACTCTTATTATATCCATAGATCAGTATATTGAACAGTGAAATAATATACAGTGGGTGTAAAATAAAACTTAACATTTAATTATATTAATTAAAAGCTAGTAATAACTACCAGTGTAGTGTATTAAAAGCTGTATTGTAGTACAGTGGAGCTGGCAAGCCCAGGAAACTATCCTTGAGGACGTAGCTGCACACAATTTAACCATAAGTTTCACCCATATAACAAAAAGGAAAGAGTCTGCTGCAAAAACACCATAATATGCTCACGGATTGCACAGAAAGCTAACCCTAAGTAAAGAGGGCAAGCCTCACAACAATTATGCTAGACTGGTGCAATGCTGGAGCGGTGTGAATTGCAGCAGAAATTACAAATTTAACAAATTAGGGTTAATATAATGTAAGGTGCTGGAAACGTCTTATGAGGCTGCAGAGCTCTTAGTTTGAGCGCCTGATGCGCATTTCGCCATATGCTGGCTTTGTCAAAGGCCAGCATATTCGATCGGGTTGATTTCTGTTCGCGGCCTCAGAGCAGGCGAATAAGTTATGGATCAGCGGTCTTTAGACAACTTCTTCATAACTTCTGTTTCCAGTGAGCCTTCAGGCTTGCCGGAAACAAGGGGTATCAAGCTCCATACAGAGCTTGATAAATATGTCCCTAGGGGTTAATCTTCCTTTTATTGGGACTTTTTTCCTCTTTGGGCTAATTTTGTTGAAATACTTTATTAGTATGTGTTTGGCAGTTGGTTTTCTTTGCTTGCTTAGCTAGAACAGGCTAACTGACAGACTGCTTGAGCTTTTGTGTAAATTAAGCTCCGGTGTTGTAGGCAGAGGGAAACGTGCGCCTTTTACTTGCTGCGTAGATCCCTCTCTTTGCCGGTCAGGTGACTTCTCTCTGCTGTCAAATATCACGGAGCGGAGTCATTGAATTTCAGTCTCTTCAGTGTCAATCTACTATATGATCGTTTTAGAGACTTCTGGTAGCCAAATTGTGTATAAGTGTAACAGTAAGGCACCTCAGCCTGTCGGCAGTGTAGGGGGCCTGATTGGTTTATTATTTTAAAGAATTTTTGCATAACGTTAAGCGGTTGTGGTATTAAAAATTCTTAAAGTGACAGTGTATTTAAAAAAAAGTCTACAATTTGGGGGAATTTTTTATTTAATATTATGGACATGGACCAAGACTCTGTCTTTTGACAAATGCTTGTTATGCCTTGAGGCACAAATTGTTTTGCCTATGCAATTCTGTGCTGCATGCTTAGCTAGAACACTTCAATTTAAAGATACATTGTTGCCCTCTGAGCCCAATGTCTCTCAGGATGATGCTGTTCAGGCAATGCCACAGCTTTCTCCTCAAATGTCCCAAGCCTCTATGGTGTCACATATAATGGTGGATATAGTGTTTTGTGAGTGCTGGGTACTGTCAAACTTCTCTCTCTTTTTTTACCTGTCACATATAGTGCCCTGCAGTTCCTCTCAGCCTCATGGAGAAGTTTATTTGCCTGCAGATTTTGCTGCACAGGTATCTTCTGCGGCATTATCTGCTTTTCCTATGTTGGGGAAACGCAAGAGGAAAATTAAACATTTTTCAGATAGTAAGGTATCTGTCCCTTCTGCCGCTATGCAGGTTGCCCTCCCTCAAAAGTCTGATGAGAAGGATATGTCGGTAGCCTCTGAGGGTGAAATCTCAGATTCGGACAGTATAATTCCATTATCTGATACTGAAAAAGTTAACTTCAGATTTTAGCTTGAACAACTTTGTGTACTGTTAAAGGAGGTATTGGCTACTTTGGACGACTCCGATACTTCTGTTATTGTCAACCCTAAGAAGTCTAGTAAACGTAATAAATACTATGATGTTCCTTCCTATGTGGAAGTGTTTCCTGTTCCAGACCGTGTGACAGAGATTATTTCACAGGAACTTGAGAAGCTAGGCCCATTTTAAAACTAAAGTGTCTCAACAAGTTTCTCAGGGTACCGTCCTTCAAAATGGAAACCATTCGATCCATTCGTCCTTTGGTACAAGAGGGTCAGTTCATGTCGACCATAGACCTGAAGGATGCGTATTTTCATGTTCCCTTCCACAGGGATCATCACAAGTTCTTGAGATTCCCCTTTCTAGACAAACACTTTCAGTTTGTGGCTCTTCCGTTTGCCAAGAGAGCCCCCAGAACCTTTGAGAAAATTCTGGGAGCTGTGGCAAGGTCAGTGATCAAGTCTCGGGGAATTGCAGTGGTGCCCTATCTGGACGACATATTGGTTCAGGTGCCATCTTTTCAACAAGCAAACTCTCATAAAGAGATCTTGTTGTCTTTTCTACGTTCCCATGGATGGAAATTGAATCTGGAGAAGAGTTCCCTTGTTCCAGCTACAAGGGTGGTTTTCTTAGGAACCATAATAGATTTCCCATCTATTAAAATTTTTTCGACACAGGTCAGAAAATCCATGATTCTTTCCTCTTGCCTCTCTCTTCAGTCTACTGTTCGGCCGTCAGTAGCTAAATATATGGGGGTAATTGGTCTGATGGTCGCTTTCTATGGCATCATTCCCTTTGCTCGATTCCATTTGAGAGCTCTGCAGTTATGCATGCTCAGACAATGGAACAAAGACAAATTTGGATCTGTCTCAGAGGATAGATCTAGACCAGTCAACAAGAGACTCTCTCCCGTGGTGGCTTGCTCAGGAGCATTTGTCTCATGGCACATGCTTCCGGAGACTTTCCTGTATGATAGTGACCACGGGTGCCAGCCTGCTAGGCTGGGGAGCATTCTGGGACTCGCTAAAGGCTCAGGGACTATGGACTCGGGAGGTGTCTGCTCTTCTAATAAACATCTTGGAGTTGAGAGCGATTTACAATGCTCTGATGGCTTGACCTCAATTGTCCTTAGCCCAGTTTATCATGTTCCAGTTGGACAACATCACGTAAGTGGCTTACATCAATCACCAGGGAGGAATTCAGAGTTCCTTAGCCATGAAGGAGGTGGCTCAGATTATTCAGTGGGTGGAAGCTCACAATTGTTGTCTATCTGCCATCCACATTCCAGGAGTGGACAACTAGGAAGGGGATTTCCTAAGAAGACAGACACTTCATCCCAGGGAGTGGGCTCTCCATCCGAAGGTGTTCTCCAGGTTAACCCTCAAGTGGGGTGTGCCGGAGTTGGATTTGATGGCATCTCGGCAGAATGCCAAGCTTCCAAGGTATAGTTCAAGGTCAAGAGATCCGCAGGCCGCTCTGATTGATGTACTGGTGGTTCCTTTGGTTTTTGGTCTAGCATACCTGTTTCCTCCATTTGTGTTCCTTCCACGAGTCATTGCTCGTATCAAACAGGAGAAAGTGTTGATAATTCTAATAGCTCACAGGATCTGGTATGCAGACCTAGTAAAGATGTTATCTCTGCCACCATGGGGGTTGCCTCTGAGGAAGAACCTTCTAATTTAGGGTACATTCCTCCATCCAAATCTAATTTCTCTGAAGCCGACTGCTTGGAGATTGAATGCTTAGTTCTGGCTAAGCGTGGGTTTTCTGAGTCGGTCATTGAGACCATGCTACAGGCTAGCAAGCCTGTTACTTGTAAAATTTACCATAAGGTTTGGCATTAATACCTTTATTGGTGTGAATCCAAAGGCTACTCTTGGAGTACGGTCAGGATTCCTAAGATTTTGTATTTTCTCCAGGAAGGTCTGTATAAAGGGTTGTCAGTCAGTTCTCTGAAAGGTCAGATTTCTGCTTTATCTATTCTTTTACATAAGCGCCTGGCAGATGTGCCAGATGTTCAATCTTTTTGTCAGGCCCTGGTCAGAATCAGGTCTGTGTTTAAACCTGTTACTCCTCTTTGGAGCCTTAACCTTGTTCTTAAAGTTTTGCAGCAGGCTCCATTTGAGCCAATGCATTCTATAGATATTAAGTTATCTTGGAAGGTTTTGTTTCTTATTGCTATCTCTTCTGCTCAGAGAGTTTCAGAACTCTCAGCTTTACAGTGTGATTCGCCTTACCTTATCTTTCATGCAGATAAGGCAGTTCTTCGTACTATATTAGGTTTTTTTCCGAAAGTGGTTTTGGTTAGAAATATTAATCAGGAAAAAAAATGTCCGTCTCTCTGTCCCAATCCGTCTTCTCATAAGAAATATCTGTTGAACAACTTGGATGTTGTGTGTGCTCTAAAATTCTACCTACAGAAGACTAAGGATTTTTCCCAGTTTTCTGCCCTGTTTGTTCCTCAGGAAAGCTTAAGGGTCAGCAGGCTACCGCTACTTCTCTTTCCCTCTGTTTGAGAAGTATAATTTGTTTTGTTTATGAAAGTGCTGGTCAGCAGCCTCCTGAGAGAATTACAGCTCATTCCACTAGGTCTGTCTCCTCTTCTTGGGCTTCCAAAAATGAAGCTTCAGTGGAACAGATTTGCAAGGCTGCAACTTGGTCCTCTCTGCATACTTTCTCTAAATTTTACAAATTTGATAATTTTGCCTCGGCAGAGGCCTCTTTTGGGAGAAAAGTTCTTGAAGCGGTGGTGCCTTCTGTTTAGGTCTGCCTGTCTTGTTCTCCCTCCCTATTCATTCTGTGTCCTCTAGCTTGGGTATTGGTTCCCACTAGTAATTGGAATGACGTTATGGAGTCTCCATATCTTAGGAAACAAAACAAAATGTATGCTTACCTGATAAAGTTCTTTCTTTTCGGATATGGAGAGTCCACGACCCCACCCTTAAAGTGAAAGACGACCATAGCATTTTTGAAACACTAGGGTTGACTGTTAAAACAAATAAGGGGCACTTTCATTCATGAAGTATGAGATACTTCCTGCAGAAAGAGCCTTTATTTGTTTCAACTGTTCGCCGTTCTTAGCTGCTACGACAGCACACGGCAAAAAAATATTTTTGATAACAGGTGACGTTTTCACCTCTTAGCCAATAGCCGTGCGGTAAATCCGGTTTGGCAACCATGGGAGCTGGATTTAACGCACGGCTATTTGCTAAGAGGTGAAAACGTCACCTCTAAGCAAAATATTTTTTTGCTGTGGGCTGCTGTAGCAGCTAAGAACGGTGAACGGTTGAAACGAATAAAAGAACTTTCTGCATGAAGTATCTTATATTTCATGAATGAAAGTGACCTTTATTTGTTTCAACAGTCAACCCTAGCATTTCAAAAACGCTATGGTGGATTTTCACTTTAATTAAAACAGTTATTTTTGACTATACCTCAGGCACCTCTACACCTTTGTGTTATTCTTTTTTCCATTTCCCTTCGGTCGAATGACTGGGGATTATGGGTAGGGGAGTGACACTTAACAGCTTTACTGTGGTGCTCTTTGCCTCCTCCTGCTGGCCAGGAGTGATATTCCCACTAGTAATTGGAATGATGTTGTGGACTCTCCATATACGGAAAGAAAGACATTAATCAGGTAAGCATAAACTTTGCTATTCACCTGTATGTAAAGGCACCCCACATCCCCTCAGATTAACCCCTTATAACTGCTTTATGCAGTTTTTTATTAAAAAAATAAAAATGGTCATATTTTTTATTTATATAAAACAACAGTCCACTTTATTTTGGGGGCAATTGGGGCACATTTTTTTAAATTAACCAGAGGTCTGAACTTAGCCTACTTCAGTATGCTCTCATTCAAAGAGATACGTTTCAACCAAAGAAACCACGATTAAGACGTTTATCTGAAAATACAAATACTTTTTTTTTTTTTTTTATTGCTCTGTCTTATTTTGAATGCCATGGACTTACCTGCCTGTGGGAGCTAAGCCCAGTGAAACACTTAGAATATTTATTATTATTATAATTTTTATTATTAATAATAATATACTATATCTTATAGGCAAACAGTTGCAATCTGTTTACATTAGGGTGCCATGTCTTAAACAAATGAATATCAAATGGATTTCTAAAGTCCTGCATATTTTATTATTTTCAAGGCATCTCTTTTTTCTAAGAAAATATATCCAGTAACCATGCTTTTAAAGCAAATGTGCTTTGATTAGTGGTGATCCCAGAAGTGACATGTATTTTGCAACAAACACATTTATGAACAATTTATGGTTCCAGCATTTTTATACCAAGTCACTGGACGAGTTTTGAGAATAAATACAATAAGTTGCCCTTAGCTGTCAGCTAGAAGTCAGTCCTACAGAACTTTGCTTAATTATATATAGCCATTTTACTAATTGCATGCACCTGCACTCATTACCTTTAAGTGCTGACTAAGGACGCAGGAGCCGCAGACTGAAAATATCACACATGCAAGAAATCATAATGGTTTCTTTAATGCTATAAGTGTAGGAATCAACTCCAGAACGAAAAAGAAAAAGTGCCAATGTATTTCCATCAGCAACTGTGAGTGTTAAATGTATACTGGCACATTCCTGCATTGTTTGATCTCAGCAGTTACCCTGTTATTTCCCTGAAAGATTTAAGAGCACATTTGGGCACATTTCAGCACACTGTCAGTGTTGCTCCTTTTATTTCCCCTTGTACTCAAGTTCAGCTATTCCTCCTAAGAGCTTCAAAAGGTCTATTTTTGGCTCCTGTTTTATATATTTTTTTCTCTAAAAGCACTTCTTCTTTGAGATGTGTGTGCCGTCAAGGGACACTGATGATAGGTCATAGTTTAATATTATATTGGATATCTAAAATTAAGCTTAAAAGATCCGGAAACGAAGGAGTTACATCTTGTAAAATACGTTATTTATTTTTTTAAATTTCTTTTGTTGCAAATATTTTGATTATACTTTAAATTAAATCAATACCAAAACCATCTTTGTTTATAACAGAAACTTCATTAGTAAGTAATAAATAATGGTAGATAAGGGTAGATAAAGAGCAGGGTATATAAACAATTTAGGGACCTATATATTAAGACGTGAATGGCAGGTGAACTGAAACATTTTAATTCATTTTGAAGGGCCAATCCCAGTGAGTATCTCCTGCAACAAGAGCTGAGCTAGCCCTAGACAATGCATTGTAAATGTAATCATTCTGAGAGTAATCAGTGTAGCTATGAACAAAATCTAACCCCACTTTCATTGATCATTACTTAGTTTGCTTCTAAATAAAAGTATTTTGAGCTAATCACTCCGATTTACTCATACCTTTCCTCCTCCCAGCGCCGATCTACACTATATTTTTTGCAATGACATTTCTTTATCTGGCCAATTGATTTTGCAGTTGACCCATGGGGCGTGCTGTGTAAGGACTTGGCCGCCTAAAGGCCAGAAAATCAATTGGCCGGATCAAGAAACGTCATTAAAAAAAATAAAAGTGTAGATCGGTTCTGGGAGAGGTATGAGTAAATTGGAGCGATTAGCTCAAAAAACACTTATTTAGAAGCAAGCTAAGTAATGATGAATTAAAGTGGGGTTAGAATTGATTATAGTTACACTGACGCTCAGAAAAATTATGTTTACAATCACTTTAATGCTGTGTGCGATTCACCTAAAATAGGAGAATTGCAGGTGAATTGTGAGCAGCAATAACTATGCATTGTGCAAGGCTAACTCAGTGCTTCTTGCAATAATTGCTTACTGGGTTTGGCCCTTCATAATAGTTCTAAAAAAGATTTTTATAATCACTTACAATTCACCTGCAATTCATCTATTTGCGAATAGAGCCCTAAATCAAACTTTTTATTTTCTTACATGGATCAATAAACTTAGCCTATAACCAAAACCCTCAAAATTCTAGGTAATACTGAGACCAAGGCATCTATTTATCAAGCCATCAACTTACTTGCATTTGACGGCACCAATACGCTCGCCTAAGTTCGCCTAACATCGCTGCCGCAGACCTGAATACGTTCTCCAAAATTATCAAAAAAGCTGTCAAAAAGCTGCGCACCAAGAACGGTGTGATGAGCAGCGGACTGCTGTTAACTAACAGTCATCGATCTCGCTGCTCTTCGGCTTTTTTACAGCTTTCTTGGTACCCTGTCACTAAACACCCACACTATACTATACTGTTTACCCCCTAAACCGCCGCTCCCGGACCCCGCCGCAACTCTAACAAATGTATTAACCCCTAAACCGCCACTCCCGGACCCCGCCGCAACTGTAATAAATGTTATTAACCCTTAAACTGCCGCCCACGGACCCCGCCGCAACTAAATAAAGTGTTTAACCCCTAAACTGCCGCTCCCGGAGCCCACTGCCACCTACATTATACTTATTAACCCCTAATCTGCCCCCCCTACACCACCGCCACCTACATTATATTTATTAACCCCTAATCTGCCCCCCTACACCGCCGCCACCTACCTACATTTATTAACCCCTAATCTGCTGCCCCCAATGTCGCCGCCACTATATTAAAATTATTAACCCCTAAACCCAAGTCTAACCCTAACACCCCCTAACTTAAATATAATTTAAATAAATCTAAATAAATATAACTATCATTAAATAAATTATTCCTATTTAAAACTATATACTTACCTGTAAAATAAACCCTAACGCCTAGATTTGGAGTTTTGCGTTAGCCGTCAAAACCAGCGTTAGCTATTGTACCTGGTTAAAATAATTACAAAGTTGCCTGTAAAATAAATATTAATCCTAAAATAGCTACAATATAATTATTCGTTATATTGTAGCTATATTAGGGTTTATTTTACAGGTAAGTATTTAGCTTTAAATAGGAAAAATGTATTTAATAAGAGTTAGTTTTTTTCGTTAGATTTAAATTATATTTAATTTAGGGGGGTGTTAGTGTTAGGGTTAGACTTAGCTTTAGGGGTTAATACATTTATTAGAGTGGCGGTGAGGTCCAGTCGGCAGATTAGGGGTTAATAATTGAAGTTAGGTGTCGGCGATGTTAGGGCTGGCAGATTAGGGGTTAATAATATTTATTATAGGGTTATTGAGGCAGGAGTGAGGCGGATTAGGGGTTAATACATTTAATAGTGTAAGGTTAGGGGTGTTTAGACTCGGAGTACATGTTAGGGTGTTTGGTGCAGACATAGGAAGTGTTTCCCCATAGGAAACAATGGGGCTGCGTTAGGATCTGAACGCTGCTTTTTTGCAGGTGTTAGGTTTTTTTCCGGCTCAAAATGCCCCATTGTTTTCTATGGGGGAATCGTGCACGAGCACGTTTTTTAAGCTGGCCGCGTCCGTAAGCACCGCTGGTATTGAGAGTTGCAGTGGTGGTAAATTATGCCAGTGTTTTTCAACCAGTGTGCCGTGGCACACTAGTGTGCCGTGAGAGATCCTCAGGTGTGCAGCGGCAGACTGAGAACAGAGACATAATTTTTAAATTTTGCTTGTTTTGACGTGACAGGCTCATCAGGCAGACAGGCAGGCATCATTTGCAACCATGACATATTGACATTCATTCACAAGCAATCATTATGATGTATAATATATGCTGTATTAGGCTACAATGTGTGATTTTTTTAAATTTTGGGATGTCGGTGTGCCGCAGGATTTTTTAATGTAAAAAAGTGTGCCACGGCAAACAAAATTTTGAAAATCACTGAATTATGCTATACGCTCCTTTTTTGGAGCCTAACGCAGCCCTTCTGTGAACTCTAAATACCAGCGGTATTTAAAAGGTGCGGCCAGAAAAAAGCACGCGTAGCTAACGCACCCCTTTGGCCGCAAAACTCCAAATCTAGGCCTATGATAGCTACAATATAACTAATAGTTACATTGTAGCTAGCTTAGGGTTTATTTTTATTTTACAGGCAACTTTGCATTTATTTTAACTAGGTAGAATAGTTATTAAATAGTTATTAACTATTTAATAGCTTCCTAGTTAAAATAAATACAAATATACCTGTAAAATAAAACCTAACCTAAGTTACAATAACACTGCACAATAATTAAATAAATTCCTTCACTAAGACATATACTGCTATGACACATCCATTTATTATAAAAACCTATTAAAATGTCAATTTTATGAAAGACTTTTAACCAACATGATAAACAACCTAATGAAACTTTTGATTGGTTTACAGGGAAATAATAAACTAAATTATAATCAAAACCCTGGCCTGGCATGGCTGCAACATTGTTGTGGCTGGATACAAAAAAGATCAGTTGGTCAGTGGTGCTAACATTTTCTATAATTATATTTTATTACTGTTTTTCACATTATTTCTATATTTAATTACATTTAATTAGAATATTATTCTTATTTGAAGTATTGTAAAAAAATATTTCCCAAATAAATGTAATACTGTGCATTAGATGTTTTATAAAAAAAATCATATCAAGTTGTCAATGTTGTGAGGGACCTCTAACCAACTCGATAAAGAGCTCTCTTATGAGACCAAAGCATAAATATTTTTTTATAAGAAAATTTCAAGTTCATGTTATTGTAAGCGCTGACAATTGTTATATTTTGCTGTTCTTCACTTGCTTCATGCTGAGTATCAAGACACCTTTGCTCAATTTTGAGCAGCAGTTTTGTGAGCAGCTATGTGGAGGGAGGGAGCAGGCAATGTAGATAAATGTATACATCCAGACAGATTGGGTTTGGTGAGTGAATTGAAAAACTGTATCTTCATTTAAAAAACAAACAATACAGATACGATTCTACAAATTTAACATACAATGCTATACATTAGAAAGGATAGCCCCCCTAAAAGAATAAAAATAAAGGAGTGTATGGTTACCCTTTAAAGGGACAGTATTCACCAATTTTCACATAACTGCATGTAATTGACACTACTATAAAGAGGAATATGCACAGATGCTGATCTAAAAATACAGTATAAAACTTTTTAAAAACTTAATTAGAAGCTCCCAGTTTAGCACTTTTGATTAGGTTGACTTGGACACCCAGTGAAATCAGACACTCCCTCCCCCTTCCTTTGCATATGAAAAGACCCTTTACACAAACAGGAGCAAGCTGGAGTAGGTATAAATCAGTATACTTCTAAAATGTTGAGGCTTGGTTAGAAGTCTGAAAATCAGCACAATGTTATTTAAAAATAAGCAAAACTATACATTTTAAAAGCAACAACCTGTATGGGCTATATAAATGGATCTTCTACAAATCATTTATGCAAAGAAAAAACATAAATTATGCTTACCAGATAATTTAATTTCCTTCTGTACAAAGAGAGTGCACAGCATCATTCCTTATTGTTGGGAAATACTGAACCTGGCCACCAGGAGGAGGCAAATACACCCAAGCCAAAGGCTTAAATACATCCCCCACTTCCCCCATGCCCCAGTCATTCTGCCAAGGGAACAAAGAACATTAGGAGAAATATCAGGGTATAAAAGGTGCCAGAAGAAAATTATAATTTTGGGGACTGCCCATTGGAGAACACGGTCGGGGGCCGTGGACTCTCCTTGTACAGAAGGAAATTAAATTATCTGGTAAGCATAATTTATGTTTTCCTTCTTAATACAAGGAGAGTCCACGGCATCATTCTTTACTGTTAGTAAACTTATACCCAAGCTCTAGAGGACACTGAATGATAACAAGAGGGACAAAAAGAGAGGCGGACCCTAATCTGAGGGCACCACAGCCTGCAAAACCTTTCTCCCAAAGGCTGAAGCAAAAACATCAAACTTGTAAAATTTAGAAAAAGTGTGTAAGGAGCACCAGGTAGCCACCTTACAAATCTGATCCATAGAGGCCTCGTTCTTAAAGGCCCAAGAGGAAGCCCCTGCTCTAGTAGAATGAGCCGTAGTTCTCTGAGGAGGTCTATGTCTCCCTGTCTCATAAGCTAAGCGGATAAGACTCCTCAACCAAAAAGATAAGGAAGTCAAAGAGACCTTCTGACCCCTATGCTTCCCAGAATATGCCACAAACAAGGAAGAAGTTTGTTTAAAATCCTTAGTAGCCTGAAGATAAAACTTCAAGGCACGAACTGTGTCCAAATTATGAAGTAAACGTTCCTTCAAAGAAGAAGGATTAGGACACAAAGAAGGTACCACAATCTCTTAATTGATGTTGCGGTCTGACACGACTTTAGGGAGAAACCCTAACTTAGAACGCAGGACAGCTTTATCCTAATGGAACACCAGATAAGGAGGCTCACATTGCAAGGCGGCAATCTCAAATAATCTGCGCGCCGAAGCAATAGCCAATAGAAAAATAACCTTTCAGGACAACAATTTAATGTCAATTTCATGCATAGGCTCAAAGGGAGCCCCTTGCAAAACTTTAAGAACCAGATTCAGACTCAAAGGGGGAGCTAAAGATCTGAACACAGGTCTGATCCTAATCAGCACCTTAACAAAAGACTGAACATCTAGAAACTCAGAGCCTCTTGTGCAGAAAAACAGACAAGGCCGAAAGACCATTCTCCAGTCCATCCTGGTGAAACAATAGAACCCTGGCAACCTTAACTTTATGCAAGGGAAATCCACACTCTTCACACCAGAAAAAGTAGGTTCTCCACACCTTATGATAGATGCGACGAGTAACTGGCTTACAAGCTTGAATGAGAGTATCAATAACACTCTCATAAAACCCTCTCTTAGCAAGGACTAAGTGTTCAATCTCCATGCAGTCAGCCTCAGTTAATCTAGATTTTGATGAACAAAAGGACCTTTTTCCAGCAGATCCCTGCAACAAGGTAACTTCCATGGAGGAGAAGATTACATCCTCACTAGATCCATGAACCACATCCTTCGCGGCCATGATGGAGCAATCAGTATCACCGATGCCTGCTCCTGTTCCTGCTCCTTAGGAGGGAGTGGTAATGGCGGGAACAGGTTGCTTAGACTGAACCTCCAAAGCACTGCTAATGCATCTATTAGCTCCGCCTGAGGATCCCTGGACCTCGACACATATCTGGGTAGCTTGGTATTGAGACGAGACGCCATGAGATCTATCTCCGGCATCCCCCACATATTGCATATCTCCGCAAACAACTCTGGATGGAGAGACCATTCCCCCAGATGAAAGGATTGTCTGCTGAGAAAGTTTGCTTCCCAGTTGTCCACACCCAGAATGTGGATTGCTGGCAGGGAACAGCTGTGGGCCTCCGTCTACTCCAGAATCTGAGATAATTCCCTCATTGCTAGGGAGCTTCTCGTTTCCCCCTGATGGCTGATGTAAGCCACCAAGGTTATATTGTCTGATTGGAATCTGATAAACTGGGACAAACCCAGAAGAGGCCAAGCCTTCAGAGCATTGTAGATTGCTCGAAGTTCCAGAATGTTGATCGGGAGGGAGCATTCCTCCTGAGACCACAGGCCCTGTGCCTTCTTGGCACCCCAAACAGCTCCCCATCCTGAGAGACTCACATCCATAGTCACAATCTCCCAGGATGGTCTTAGAAAGGATGTCTCTTGGGACAAATGATCTGGACCAGAGCCACCAAGAGAGAGATTCTCTCGACCAGCTGTCCAGAGAAATCTGTTGAGACAGATCCGAATGATCGCTGTTCCACTGTCTCTGCATGCACAGCTATAACGGTCTGAGATGGAACCTGGAAAAGGGAATTATGTCCATGCTGGACACCATGAGACCAATTACCTCCATACACTGAGCCACAGATGGCCTTAAGGAGGTCTGAAGGGAAAAACATGCCGAAGCTATCTTGCACCGTCTCTGGTCGGTTAAAAATATCCTCATGGATATTGAATCTATTATAATACCAAGAAATTCTACCCTGGTGCTTGGAATATGAGAACTCTTCTCTAAGTTTATCTTCCATCCATGTGATCGAAGAAGTGAGAGAAGAGATACCAAATCGTCATCCGCTAGATGAAAGAATGGTGCTTGAATAAGAATGTCGTCCAAGTAGGAAGCTACTGCTATAACTTGGGTTCTGGCAACGGCCAGGAGAGCCCCTAGAACCTTTGTAAAGATTCTTGGGGATGTGGCTAGACCAAATGGAAGTGCAATAAACTGGAAGTGCTGATCCAGGAACGCAAACCCTAAGAACTGGAAGTGGTCCCTGTGGAATGGAACATGAAGGTAGGCATCCTTCAGATCTATAGTGGTCATGAACTGTCCTTCCTGAACTAGAGGAAGAATGGACTGGATTGTCTCCATCTTTAACGAGGGGACATTTAGAAACTTGTTTAAGCACTTTAGGTCCAGAATTGGGTGGAAAGTTCCCTCCTTCTTTGGGACCATAAACAGGTTTGAGTAGTATCCCAAACCTCTTTCCATGATAGGAACCGGGACAATGACCCCCAAGGAGGACAGATCCTGCACGCAACCCAGAAAGGCTTTCCTCCTTTCTGGTTTTAAAGACAGGCTTGAGAGGAGAAAGCTGCCCTTGGGTGGATGAGATTTGAAACTTATCTTGTATCCCTGAGCTAGGACCTACAGGACCCACGGATTCTGCATGTCTGCACGTCCCTGGACCAAGCATCTGAAAACAGCGACTTTCTGCCCCCAACATGATCCAGCTCTGGATCGGGGGTCGCCCCTTCATGCCGACTTGTTCTCGGCAGTCTTCTTGTCCTGCTTAGATTTATTCCAGGCATCGCCGGGGCTTCCCATTTTGCGTGGTGACGTCACGCGCAATAACGTGACGACGTCACTGCGCAACTTTATTTATACTTAACAATGTTAAGTATAGGAGTAGGGGGCATGCTGCTTAGAAGCCTGAATCTCAGGCATCTAAGGAGCTACAGACCCCCAAGACCCACCATTGGAAAGGTAATCGCCTAAACTTTCCAACGGTGTAAGTCTTGGGGGTCTGAAAAAAATAACAAAAAAGTTATAAAAAAAATTGTTAAAAAAATAAATAAAAAAACATTAAAAAAGCTTAGCACCCAGGTGGGAAAGTGCTTAGCACTCAAAGGGTTAAGGAATAAGGATAAGAAAATGCTGCAATGGAAGAGATCCAATATAAATATTTTATTAGGTACCTCTACCTAAAACAGGGTGCACTTACTTTCCATATTAATTTATGATTTAAAAAAAAAAAATGATGGACAAGAAAATAAATTTTAACTGACTGTACAAAATGTAGAAAATGTGCCTAAAAGCAGTATAAAGAAACTACAATTGTACAATAATCAATAAATATTGTGTATAAAACTACAGACTACTATAGATGTGAACAATGATCAACAAATAGTGTCATTAAATAAAGAGTCGAAAAATCTTCAGAGGTTACAGTTCGTTACTATGCCAATATCCAAATCAGACAGAGAGGCAGCTCAACTTGTAAAAAAGGGTCACCCCTTCATGTTTGCAATGAATACACTGGAAATTATTAAAAATGCAACTCACAAGTAAGGTGGCACCTTTGAGAAGAAGGTGCTATAATGGTAAGCTGATGTTCGCAGCACTCAGTTCGCTGTAATCTGGGCAATGCAGTTTTGTCATACATGACAAACATGACTTCGGTAGGAAGCGATTTGGATATTTATAATTGGGCTAAAAGAGGATGCTCCTGGGTGGTGACTCGCCATAGAACAAGCTACTGAGCTGTTGTTTGTTCCTGGTAGAGTGCTTCTCTTTTTGTGACCCTGGGGAAGTCTCCCTAAGGGTGATGGAGGAAACCAGATGTGGACTCATTGCCCAATCTGCTTAGAAGAATATGGCTGCACCTCATCTGATGAGGCCCACAGAAGGCCAAAACGATTGTCTAGGGTTGTCATTTCCTTGTTCAGAAGAGTATAGCCAGGTATTTTGGGGCTCGACTGACATACTTCAGCAAAGTTTCCTCTGTTAAAAGCACAACTGGGCTATAAGAGGCTAATCCTGGGTGGTAATTCACAGTAGAATAAGCTTCCAAGCTGTTGTTCATTCCTGGTAGATCACTTCTCTCTTTGTACCCATTTGAATTATGACCCTGGGGAGGTCTCCCTATGGGTGATGGAGGAAACCAGAGGTGGACTCCTTGCCCAGTGTGCTTAGAGGAATATGGCTGCACCTAACTGATGAGGCCCACAGATGACTGAAATTATCATATGGATTTGCCATGTTCCTTGTTCAGAGGAGAGTTGCCTGGCATTTAAGGGCTGGACTGACCTTACTCGGCAGGATCAGACCGATATACTTCAGGAAAGTTTTCCTCTGTGAAGAGCAAAACTGGGCTAAAAGAAGCTGCTCCTAAGTTGTAAATCGCTATCAAACAAACTACTAAGCTGTTGTTCATTCCTGGTAGAGCTCTCCTCTCTTTGTATGGACTTGGATATCTCACTAACAGTCCGTGATGGTTTGTTTGCAATCAGCTTGTTGAATCTGCAGCCGTTCAACTTCCTCGCGAGGATGCACCATTTGTTTAGGTAACTATTTAGATTAAAAAAAAAAACACTGGCTAGATGTTCTGAAGATCAAAGTTTGAACCCAATTGATATTAGTGGAATGGGGAATAGTTTAAGTGCACACCTCAAATGATACACAATATCATATCAAAGATAAACATACAATCTTTATTGTTACCTAAACAACTGGTATGTCCTAACAAGGAGGTGAATGGCTGTGGCTTCAACAAACTGATTGTCAACAAACCAGCATGGGCTGTTGGTGAGATATACAACTTGCTGTCTACTGGAATCATGTTCTCATGAGAAAGTTGCTTTGTCGAGATCACAGTGAACTGACTGCTGCGAACGTCAGCCTGCCATTATAGCACCTTCTCAGAGGTGCCACCTTACTTGTGAGTTGCATTTTTATAAATTTTTTATATATTCATTGCAAACATGGTTACACTATGAGGCGCCCTTTCTTTTGTCTTCATACAATGGAAGGGACAAACACTTAAAGGGACAGTTCACCCAAACATTTTCCCATTTAAATTCTTCCCAATTATACATTATACCTGCTGGAATGTATTACATTGTTTACAAGTAGGTCCTTTCCCTCTCTTTTGGCCTTTGAAATAGCTGATTTAGCTTGTGGTATCCCAACCTATACTGAATGTTTTGATACTGCAGTCTCAGTTATTGAATAGCTTAAAGGGATAGTATACTATAAAATAGTTTTTTTCCCTAATGAGTTTCCAATTACTTTTTTTACCAGCTGCAGAGTATAAAATGTATGAGATTTACTTTAAGGCTTATTTGTGTATATGAATTAGCTGATTTTGTGCTTTGAAGTCACAACCTAATAAAATGGGTTGAGCTTGTAGGTATAATCAGATCTCATTACTGTATCACATTGTGTACTTATACCTGCTTCTTTATCTTATATCTGTCCATAAACCAATCACCAATACTTGGAGAGAACAATGGAAAATTAACATTGTATTACCTTATCTCTTCTATAACCCACTGGGAGTGTAATTTATTCTACTGGCTGTGTAAACACAGCTTGGCCTCGATGCCAAAAACTTTTAGAATAGGTGGCGATACCACAGGCTAAATAAACTAATTCAAATGCCAATATAAGGTTAATGGAATACTTGTAAACAATTTAAGTGGATCATTGGGAACAAATTAAAGGGGAGAAATTTTTTGAGTAAACTGTCCCTTTAAGTAAACACGGCCATCAGAAGAAACGACTCTCCCAGTTGGGTGCAGGATAGTTAAGTAATAGCATGATAATTTTCCATTGTTCTCTCTATGTATTGAGCTTTAGTTTTCCAGAAAATATATAAGATTAGGAATCAAGTGTGTGTACACAAAGTGATAACATAATGAGATATGATATTACCTGAAGCTCAACTCATTGTAATACGCTGTGGTTTAAACGCAGAAAAACAGCTACTTCATGTACACAAATAAACCTGAAAATGTAATGTTTCATACATTTTATACTCTGCAGCTGGTATAACAAGTCATTGAAAATACATTAATATAAAAACAATTTTACAGTGTACTGTGCCTTTAAATATGGAGAAACCGACAGAGAAAGGGAGAGAGACAGGATGTAGGAAGAAAGCAATCAGAATAAACACAGACCGAGTATGAACCTTCATACTGACAACATAAAGAGTTGCAGTATGTTAGAAATATACAGGTATGGACAAAGAGGCACAGAACACAGACAAAGAGGAGGCCCAATACAGGCAAGTGCCACAGTGACAGATATTTACTGAAAGTGACAGAAGCAAAAACAGGGCAAGAAATACAGGATGGCCGACATAAACAGAGAACAAAAAGGCAATCTAGCCTGTGCATTTCCTTGTGTAAGAATGAAAGTTTAGATAATGTTGTGTTTAGCCTTAAAGGGATAGGAAAGTAAAAATGAAACCATCATGTTTCAGATAGAGCATGTAATTTTAGGCGCCTTTAAAATGACCTACTTACCTTATTTTTAATAGCCAAACTCCTCCGACCATTTACCTTATTAGGAGGAGCCAATCTGGACTTTAGTCCACAGACAACAAGGCTAGACAATGTCATGATTACGTTTGTAAAAAGTGAATTATTTTGCAGTTGTTATAAGTTAAGGACAATTAGGGACAGATATGTAGCAGGGCCTTAGCATTTAGAAGTCATCAGGGTGCAATTTTGAGGTCTGAGAGTTAGAAATTGTTCGACTTTTGGAGCTAAATTAAATGAAAAGGGGGCAAAATAAATATTGGAAATATTTAGCAAAGTTGTTTGATTAAGCATAAATCTCAAGGTGTTTACGTTCTCTTTAAGCACGTTTAATATATATGACAAATATCTACAACATCCTAGTTAGACTGAGGCAGTGAGTGGTGAAATGGAGGGAAAGATGTACAGCAATAAAAATAACAAAAGAAGGAACAGGACAGGAACTGCAAATACCAGTCCTGACCAGTGTTCCCTCTAAGGACAGTTTTGTGTGCAGCCCAGCAGTGAAACATACCTTGCCATCTGCATTGTGCAGTGTTTGTTAATTGCAGGGTGTGGTTACTTAATTAACTGTTTCACTGCTGGGCTGCACACAAAACTGGCCTTAGAGGGAACACTGGTCCTGACACAGTTATAAAACAATGATGAGGGAACAGTAAGTGCATGGGAAATGAGCATTCTGTGGACATTAGAAAATAAAATGCCTTTAAATGAAAAATAACAGAATTTATGTTTACCTGATAAATTTCTTTCTCCTACGGTGTGTCCGGTCCACGGCTTCATCCTTACTTGTGGGATATTCTCATTCCCTACAGGAAATGGCAAAGAGAGCACACAGCAAAGCTGTCCATATAGCCCCCCCTCTAGCTCCGCCCCCAGTCATTCGACCGACGGTTAGGAGAAAAAGGAGAAACCATAAGGTGCAATGGTGACTGTAGTGTACCAAAAAACAAAAATTTTAAACCTGACTAAAAGCCAGGGCAGGCCGTGGACCGGACACACCGTAGGAGAAAGAAATTTATCAGGTAAACATAAATTCTGTTTTCTCCTACATTGGTGTGTCTGGTCCATGGCTTCATCCTTACATGTGGGAACCAATACGAAAGCTTTAGGACACGGATGAAGGGAGGGAACAAGTCAGGTAACCTAAACGGAAGGCACCACTGCTTGTAAAACCTTTCTCCCAAAAATAGCCTCTGAAGAAGCATAAGTATCGAATTTGTAAAATTTGGCAAATGTATGCAGAGAAGACCAAGTTGCTGCCTTACAGATCTGTTCAACAGAAGCCTCATTCTTGAAGGCCCATGTGGAAGCCACAGCTCTAGTAGAGTGAGCTGTAATTCGTTCAGGAGGCTGCCGTCCGGCAGTCTCATAAGCCAATCGGATGATGCTTTTTAGCCAAAAGGAAAGAGAGGTAGCAGTAGCTTTCTGACCTCTCCTCTTACCAGAATAGACAACAAACAAGGATGATGTCTGTCTGAAATCCTTTGTTGCTTCTAAATAGAATTTTAAAGCACAAACCACATCTAGGTTATGTAACAAACGTTCCTTCTTCGAAACTGGATTCGGACACAGAGAAGGAACAACTATTTCCTGGTTAATATTCCTGTTGGAAACCACTTTTGGAAGAAAACCAGGCTTGGTACGTAAAACTACCTTATCTGTATGGAATACCAGATAGGGTGAAGTACACTGCAAAGCAGACAATTCAGAAACTCTTCTAGCAGAAGAAATAGCAACCAAAAACAGAACTTTCCAAGATAGTAACTTAATATCTATGGAATGTAAAGGTTCAAACGGAACCCCTTGAAGAACTGAATGAACTAAGTTTAGACTCCATGGAGGAGTCATAGGTCTGTAGACAGGCTTGATTCTGACTAACGCCTGTACAAACGCTTGTACATCTGGCACGGCTGCCAGATGTTTGTGCAACAAGACAGACAGAGCAGATAACTGTCCTTTTAGAGAACTAGCTGACAGACCTTTCTCCAAACCCTCTTGGAGAAAGGAAAGTATCCTTGGAATCCTAATTTTACTCCATGAGTAACCCTTGGATTTGCACCAACAAAGATATTTTTGCCATATCTTATGGTAAATTTTCCTGGTCACAGGTTTTCTGGCCTGAACCAGAGTATCTATAACAGATTCCGAAAACCCACGCTTAGATAGAATCAAACGTTCAATTTCCAAGCAGTCAGTTGCAGAGAAACTAGGTTTGGATGTTCGAATGGACCTTGTACTAGAAGGTCCTGTCTCAAAGGTAGCTTCCATGGTGGAGCCGATGACATATTCACCAGGTCTGCATACCAAGTCCTGCATGGCCATGCAGGAGCTATTAGAATCACTGAAGCCTTCTCCTGTTTGATCCTGGCTACTAGCCTGGGAAGGAGAGGAAACGGTGGAAACACATAAGCTAGATTGAACGACCAAGGCGCCACTAATGCATCTACTAGTGTCGCCTTGGGATCCCTGGATCTGGACCCGTAGCGTGGAACCTTGGAGTTCTGACGAGACACCATCAGATCCATATCTGGAATGCCCCATAGTTGAGTTAACTGGGCAAAGACCTCCGGGTGAAGTTCCCACTCCCCCGGATGGAAAGTCTGACGACTCAAATAATCCGCCTCCCAGTTGTCTACTCCTGGGATGTGAATTGCAGATAGATGGCAGGAGTGATCCTCCACCCATTTGATGATCTTGGATACTTCTCTCATTGCCAGGGAACTCTTTGTCCCTCCCTGATGATTGATGTACGCTACAGTCGTCATGTTGTCCGACTGAAATCTTATGAATTTGGCCTTCGCTAGTTGAGGCCAAGCCAGGAGCGCATTGAATATCACTCTCAGTTCCAAAATGTTTATCGGGAGGAGAGATTCTTCCCGAGACCATAGATCCTGAGCTTTCAGGGAGTCCCAGACCGTGCCCCAGCCTAAGAGACTGGCGTCGGTCGTGACAATGATCCACTCTGGCCTGCGGAAACTCATTCCCTGAGACAGGTGATCCTGAGACAACCACCAGAGGAGCGAGTCTCTGGCTTTCTTGTCCATTTGTATCTGGGGAGACAAGTCTGCATAATCCCCATTCCACTGCCTGAGCATGCACAATTGCAGAGGTCTTAGATGAATTCTGGCAAACGGCACTATGTCCATTGTCCGATTACCTCCATGCACTGAGCCACAGACGGCTGAGGAATGGAATGAAGAACTCAACAAGCATCTGAAAGTTTTGACTTCCTGACCTCCGTCAGAAAGATTTTCATTTCTACCGAGTCTATTATTGTTCCCAGGAAGGGAACCCTTGTGACCGGGGACAGAGAACTTTTTTCTACGTTCACCTTCCACCCGTGAGACCTTAGGAAGGCTAGAACAATATCCGTATGAGCCTTGGCTCTGGGAAAAGACAACGCCTGTATTAAGATGTCGTCTAGGTAAGGTGCTACTGCAATGCCCCGCGGTCTTAGTACCGCTAGAAGGGACCCTAGCACCTTTGTGAAAATTCTGGGAGTGGTGGCCAACCCGAAAGGAAGGGCCACGAACTGGTAATGCTTGTCCAGAAAGGCGAACCTTAGGAACTGATGGTGATTTTTGTGGATAGGAATATGCAGGTATGCATCCTTTAGGTCCACGGTAGTCATGTATTGACCCTCCTGGATCATTGGCAAAATTATTCGAATTGTTTCCATTTTGAATGATGGAACTTTGAGGAATTTGTTTAGGATCTTTAAGTCCAGAATTGACCTGAACGTTCCCTCCTTTTTGGGAACTACAAACAGGTTGGAGTAAAAACCCAGTCCTTGTTCTGCTTTTGGGACTGGGTGTATCACTCCCATTTTGAAAAGGTCTTCTACGCAATTTAAGAATGCCCGTCTCTTTGTCTGGTCTAAAGACAAGCGAGATATGTGAAACCTTCCCTTTGGAGGAAGGTCCTTGAATTCTAGGAGATACCCCTGAGAGACAAACTCTAAAGCCCAGGGGTCTAGGACATCTCTTGCCCAAGCCTGAGCAAAGAGAGAGAGTCTGCCCCCTACCAGATCTGGTCCCGGATCGGGGGCCATCCTTTCATGCTGATTTGGTAGCAGCAGCAGGCTTTTTGGCCTGTTTTCCCTTGTTCCAGCCTTGCAATGGTTTCCATGCTGGTTTGGGCTGGGAAGTGTTACCCTCTTGTCTAGAGGCTGCAGAGTTAGAAGCCGGTCCGTTCCTGAAATTGCGAAAGGAACGAAAATTAGAATTATTTTTTGCTTTGAAAGGCCTATCCTGTGGAAGGGCATGGCCCTTTCCCCCAGTGATGTCTGAAATAATCTCCTTCAATTCTGGCCCGAATAGGGTCTTACCTTTGAAAGGAATACTAAGCAATTTTGTTTTGGACGACACATCCGCCGACCAAGATTTTAGCCAAAGCGCCATGCGCGCCAACTATTGCAAAACCTGAATTTTTCGCCGCTAATTTAACCAATTGAAAAGCGGCATCCAAAATAAAGGAATTAGCCAACTTTAGTGCGTGAATTCTGTCCATGACCTCATCATATGGAGTCTCCTTTTGGAGCGAATTTTCTAGTTCATCGAACCAAAAAGACGCCGCCGTGGTGACAGGAATAATGCACGAAATTGGTTGAAGAAGGAAACCTTTCTGAACAAAAATTTTCTTAAGCAATCCTTCTAATTTTTTATCCATAGGATCTTTGAAAGTGCAACTATCCTCTATTGGAATAGTTGTGCGCTTAGCTAACGTTGAAACTGCCCCCTCTACCTTAGGGACCGTCTGCCATGCATCCCTTCTGGGGTCGACAATGGGGAACATTTTCTTAAATATAGGAGGGGGAACAAAAGGCACCCCTGGCTTCTCCGACTCCTTAGTCACTATATCCGCCACCCTCTTGGGTATCGGAAACGCATCAGCGTGCACTGGGACCTCTAAGAATTTGTCCATTTTGCATAACTTCTCTGGAATCACCAAAGGATCACAATCATCAAGTGTAGCTAGCACCTCCTTAAGCAGAGCGCGGAGATGTTCTAGCTTAAATTTAAATGCAACGATATCAGGCTCTGCCTGCTGAGAAATTTTTCCTGAGTCAGAAATTTCTCCCTCAGACAGGCCCTCCCTCACTGCCAACTCAGATTGATGTGAGGGCATAACAGATAAATTATCTTCTGCGCCTACTTGCTCATCCTCTGTATTTAAAACTGAGCAATCACGCTTTCTAGGAAAGGCTGGCAGTTTGGATAAAAGGGCTGCTAGAGAATTATCCATTACTGCTGTTAATTGCTGCATAGTAACAACCATTGGCGCGCTAGATGTACTAGGTATCGCCTGCACGGGCAAAGCTGGTATTGACACAGAAGGAGAGGATGATGAACTATCCCCACTACCTTCATTTAAAGAATCATCTTGGGCAACATTATTAAATGTGACAGTACTGTCCTTAATCTGTTTGGACACCATGGCACAATTCGCACATACATTTAATGGGGGAACCACCTTGGCCTCCATACACACAGAACATAGGCTATCTGAAGGCACAGACATGTTAAACAGACTTAGGCAGACTTTTAATGCAATAAAAGCTATTTTAAACAAAACCGTTACTGTCTCTTTAAATAATAAAAGGGCACACTTTATTTCTGAAATGACAGAAAAACATCAAAGAAATATCCGATCTTTATGAAATTTTCACCCCAGTGTCTTAATGCTTTGAAAGTATTGCACACCAATTTTCAAGCAACTTAACCCCTAAATGCCCAAACCGGAGCTAAAATAGCAATTAACCGGTTTAAACACACTACAGTCCCTGCCACAGTCTCTGCTGCGGCGTTTACGTTCCTTAGGGGTTATTCAAAACAGTAATAAGCCTCTCTGAAGTCCTTTTCTAAGCCTCTGGACCTTCCACGTGAAGCTGCATGAACTGCCTAGTGAAAAGTAACTGCGCAACTGAGGCGCGAAAATGAGGCCTCCTCCCTCTGCATTCCAGAGTGAAGGGGCCTTTCTGACAAGATTAGGTGTCTAAACGGCTGCCAGGCGCAAATAAAATTCCCCAAAAGTGTTTCAAAGTTTGAAAAACACTCCAAATGTCACATAAACATGTTAAAAAACAAACGACTTAGCCCACAATAGTGTCAACCAGCATAGAGCCCAAGTTATAAGCCTTAATTCTGTTACTGAGTCTAAGAAAATGGCTTACCTATCCCAGAAGGGAAAACTGACAGTCTTCTAGCATTACTAGGTCTTGTTAGAAAAGTGACTGATCATACCTGAAGCAGATAAGCCTGCAAACTGTTCCCCCCAACTGAAGTTCTCTAGTTTCAACAGTCCTGCGTGGGAACAGCAATGGATTTTAGTTACTGGTGCTAAAATCATACTCCTCTTTTAACAGAAATCTTCATCACTTTCTGTTGTAGAGTAAATAGTACAAACCGGCACTATTTTAAAATAACAAACTCTTGATAGAAGAAATAAAAACTACAACTAACACCACATACTCTTTACCATCCCCGTGGAGATGCTACTTGTAAAGAGTGGCAAAGAGAATGACTGGGGGGCGGAGCTAGAGGGGGGCTATATGGACAGCTTTGCTGTGTGCTCTCTTTGCCATTTCCTGTAGGGAATGAGAATATCCCACAAGTAAGTATGAAGCCGTGGACCGGACACACCAATGTAGGAGAAAAATGCTTGTTTTTCACTTGTGACTCATAAAAGATGTGCTAAACATGGTAGCGCCAGACACATTTAGGAAACAAACACTGGTGCCTTCTTTTCCTTAAGGATTCCCCTCTTTGTTCATAGACTCACAAAGTACCACATGTGATCTGCATCAGGAGTCCTGACTCAGTGGATTCCAGCCCTGCAACCCCCCCCCCCCCCCACACACACACACACACACAGACACACAACTCACACTGCAGTACAGAGAGACAGCCTAGGCAGGAACTATCTTGGGAACTAATTGCCTACTTCTGAAGCTGCCTTCTCGCTTAAAATGTGCATGGCATGGGAACTACAATTACCATCAGGCCGTGCACAAACTAAAGTGTGAACGCAACTGCAGCAATACATTACATTCTCCATATTACAGGGGTAATAAAGCTGGCAGTAGTTGGGGACTGTCTCAGGCCCCATAAGTCCACCCCTGACTGGAGTCACCCATGTCACCCCTGACAGCTCTATTGTTTTGGACTTAATTGTCTCACTAAACAGGATGGGCAACCAAATAAGGAACACAGTTTACCAGGAAAAAATACATTGAGATTTCTCTTGTTTTCAAGTATGTCCTGGGATATGTAAGCAATACACTACATATTGTACAAATATCTACATAGCTATACACAGACACAAGGTAGGTATTTTATAATGTACAGTCATTACAAGATTGATTTGTATCTTAGGTTGCTGGAGGATTTGGTGTTTTCTGGGATGTTATTTCACATTTAAGGAGCTCTGAAAGAAAACCCCAACCAGCTTCCTTGTTGTAAGAGAGAATGGACAGTTGAGTGTAAAAAGAGGACCTTAAGTTATAGGGGAGTGAAGAGCAGGGGTGAACATACTGCTCAGGTCAGAAAAGTGGCTATAGACAAGGAAAGAGAGGTGAAGAGTTTAGTTCTTTTAACAAATCATTTGCAGGACAAATTGGCATAACGAGTTTTAGAGAGTTGCAAGTTTACTGAGATGGATCTGAGGCGCAGACGCATACCCAACATCCCCGTATTTAATTGCCTGGATCAGCACATGTTTTGCAATGCGTTTCCTAACCTCAAGATTTAGAAAGGATTTATTTCTAAAAATAACAAGGGTACAATTTTAGCATTCAGTTTGGACAATGTTTGTCAATATGAGGTCCAAATAACAGGTTAGGATCAAGCCACATACTGAGAAATATATAAGAGTTGGCAGGGGCCAGCTTACCATTTCAAAATATAATTATGTTAAACTCTACATTATTTGATTTTTTTACATTTTTATTTGTCCCAGAAACCATGGTTATTGTTTTGTCAGTGTTTAGAAACAGTTTATTTTTACGGATCCATCTTTTGACCTCTAAAAAAACCTGCTGAAACACAGCATCAAGTTGTGATATGTTTGGTTTTGTTGCATACATTATAGTGTCATACGTGTATCAAGGTTTTGCAAAGTAAGAAAAGATTATTTAAGAATATAGACAACAAGAGCGGCCCTAAAATGTTTACTTGGCTATTTAATCTGCATAGAGGGATAATTGCAGATCTACACACATGGTTGATTCAAACAAAATGTATGTCTGAGGTTAGTTGTCTAAATGCTCATTTTGAGGAAATGCGTTTGGTATTTTAAGGCTGGACTATCCTTTCAGATGTGTTCAGATTAATATAATGACAGTATTGAGAACATTGATTGAAGATTCCTAGTTTCTTTTTTTAGAGAGAGACACGGTAACGGAAAATGTGACTGACAGATACAAAAACTGACAGATAATCCTAAATCTCAACACCTCATATAATCTTATATAGAACATATAACATATGAATAAAAAATAATCACTAGCTGAGATGACTGGTTTATCCACAGCATCAACAAATGTAGTTGTTTATGTGACCTAGAAATGAGCCAGCACAGCAGACCACAGCCTAAGCTAGAGTAATAAATAATTTAACAGTTTAGCAGAAGCTGCTCTCTAAGTGTACATATATATATATATATATATATATATATATATATATATATATATATATATATATATATATATATATATATACACACCGTCAAATTCAGCTGTCAGGGTGCCAACAGGTTATGGAATACAAATAAAAAATGTGGCACTCACTGGTCCTTTTAATCCAGTGTATTTATTAGTGTAAAGTTTCGGGGGGACACTCCCCTTCCACAGACCCCTTCCTCAGACCTATAGGTTCCGATGCATTTCTAACTTGTTAGCACCAAAGACGAAAATTTGCATTAACCTCTTAGCTGCCAAATAAGGTTGTTTACATTCACTGGACGAATCAAACAATGGAACAAATACTTAGACCCGCCTAGCACTAATGTAATCACATAAACACCCATAGTAATAAACACATGCTAATAATGCACATCATTTTAGAAGCAATTCATTTTAAAATGCTTAAAATAATGCTTAATAATACAAGACTTTTGTGGTTCTTCATATCTGCTGTTGAAAAGCAAGGACGTATGCTTAGGAGCAGGCACATTTCTGAAGCACTATATGATAATTATCCATTTGCAAGAACACTAGATGGCAACGCTAATTCCTGCCATATAGTGCTCCAGATGCCTACCTAGGTATCTCTTCAACACAGAATATCATGGGAACAAAGCAAATTTGATAATAGAAGTAAATTGGAAACATTTTTAAAATGCTATGTTCTGTCTTCATAACAAAAGAAAATGTTTGAGTTTTATATCCCTTTAAATACAAAAAAAACTTAAAGGGACACTAAACCCAAAAAATGTTCTTTCATGATTGAAGTAGAGAAAACAATTATAAACAACATTCCAATTTACTTCTATTATCTAATTTGCTTAATTCTTTAGATATCCTTTGTTGAAGAAATTACAATGCACATGGGTGAGCCAATCACATGAGGCATCTATGTGCAGCAACCAATCAGCAGCTACTGAGCCTATCTAGATATGCTTTTCAGCAAAGTATATCAAGAGAATGAAGCAAGTTAGATAATAGAAGTAAATTAGAAAGTTGTTTAATTTTGCATGCTCCTTCTAAATCATGAAAGAAAGAAAAATGGGTTTCATGTCCCTTTAAGGCATGATTCTCATTATACGTCTGCAGCATCTGTTGCACATGAGCCTACAACAAATGCCTCTAAAAGAGACGTAACAAGAAATCACAGGTCCCAGGTGCAAGAATCTAAGAAGCCCCTCCCCCCCCCCAAAAAAAAAGATGAATCTGATACATATCTTTTTTTTTTTTTTTTTTTTTTTTAACATTTAACAGATTACATGTCTGCAAAAGGAGGTACCCTGTGCCCACAGTCTGTGAGATGGTCTGACCCCTCTATTACTGTATATAGTGACACTGTTTAACCCACAAGTACTGTGAGTTAGTAACACAGTCTGTAATCTGCCAGTTAGATGGCTGCCCTGACCCTACCCGTCCCAGTACTTTATAAAGTGACCAGAGTAGTCTGACATGGTTCAACCCCCGTACTGTATATAGTGGTACTGTATAGTGACACTGTTTACCCCCCACCCCCCATGCTGTAGTAACAAGGTCTATAATTTGCTGGTTCCACAAACACACACACATACATGCACGCATGCATAAACACCAATGAGTAAAACAGAAACACTAACCCCTGTAGTCAGAGACAGAGACACTAGTGAATCATCATGTCACACTCACATGATATCAGTACAGGCAGTGGCAGGTCAAAGTTTTTTATTTTTGAAGCTGAGCCCCCACCCTCTGGGGCCCGGTCGCAGTTGCGACATCTGCACCCCCTGTAGTTCTGCCCCTGGTCTCTAAATTCCACATATTAGACACATGATTTTATATAACCCCCCACCTCTGAGGTCCAGTTTAAAAAGCATATTATAGGCCACCTGATGTTGAACTTGCATCAATAATTATTTGCCCAACTAAAAAGCTAAGAATGCCTGTAAACATTTAGTGCACATCTAGATATTAGTGTACAGCTTAGCAAGTAAGAGACAAATCTGCAAGTGCACATATAAAAACAAATATGAGTTTTAATAAATAAAAAAAATTACTGAGAGCGCACCAAAATAATATTTTATAGGTTATCTACAATAATTTAATTCCTTTTGGCTGCAGTCTTAACAACTGCAAAGCAAAATATTGACTATATAGACAAAAAAATAAGAATTAAATAATAAAATAAAGAGACAAACACTGGCTGCCTGACCAGCAGTGGCGGCTGGTGAACTTTAAAGTTGGTGGTGCACTAGACCACACCCCATGAAATAAAACCCCGCCCCTCAGATAGATGGCTCCGCCCCGCCCCCCCAAAAAAATATATATACAATATATATATACTGTATATAAAAGAAGAGGCTAGCACTCGTTGGATTTTTAAAAAAAAAGTTCTTTAATTAGCACAAAAATGTGACATTTTGTGGATCAATCACCCCTTCATCAGACCAAACAAAAAGTGAGCAAACAGTAGTGTTTAAATAAAGTGTTAACCCCTCCCCCAGCTCAGAATAGGACAGCCCGAGCTGGATCATGTGACCCATCATTATTAGACACAAATATGATAGTGTAAACAAGTATTACTATATCTCATATACAAGCAAAATATTCTGTATAACATGTGACCAAAACAAGTTTAAATACATATAGCATAAAAGCCTTGTCAGTGAAAATATATTGAGGGGCTGAAACAGTGCACCATTATAAAATTAAGAAAAAACCCCTTAGCTAACTATATAGAAGCAGCAGAGCGATAATATAATATAAGTGGTGATTACATATGATGATACATAATGATAGTAGCAATATATCATTATATAGGAGCCACAAGAGAAATACAAAAAACTCACGAAATAGAGCTATAAGCAGAGTAATCGCTATTGTAGTAAGCTGAACCGCCAAACGCTGGCACCATGGGCGTGGCCAAAATCGGCCCTTAGAGGAAAACATCATCCAGCCCTCCCCATAATGGGAATTCTGTGTCAGTCGGGCTCATTACTAACATGGGCAAAGCGTCAAGATGTCAAAAACTAACCACTCTAAAATGAAGTTAAACATGTTTAGCCAAATATTAAATATATCACAGAGTTAACCCAGTCGAAGGAATTAACAAATCGTGATCCAAAATAAACAATAAAGGTTTGTGTGAAATGATTATAACCAATGATAGGTATTGTTTGTTTAACTGGCATGGTCATATAAAGAGGGTAGTAAATACATGACAACACTTGTGTCAATCTAGGTACAACAATGCGTGTAAAATCATCAGCCCTCAAAATGACAACATGTCAGAGAGACAAAGGTCTCATAGTTGCAATAAGCGTAATCGCCAAATTATAACAGGCAGGGCAATTACCCACATCCTACTCGATTGTCATAACAGACATTACAGGAGAATAGGCAATTGCGCTAGCCGGAAGAAACGAACATACATTTACAAAGAATCAAATCACATAATAGCTAAACAATTAGTCACAGTTTAGGACCACAGCACAATGCTCAAAAGAAAGAAAGAATGTATACAAATCAGATGTCTAGGTAGTCTCAGGATTCCGCCAACAGATATATGATCTCAGCAATGTGTATAAGGGGGAAACCAGAGAAGTCCATCATCCACTTATAAATCATAAATAAGACTTCCCATAGGTCAGTCATATATATATATATATATATATATATATATATATATATATATATATATATATAGCGAGAGAGAGAGAGAGAGAGAGAGAGAGAGAGAGAGAGAGAGAGAGCATGGCGAGTCTGTGCTGTGATGGTGGATACTGATGACGTCAGTGATATTGAGGCCATTGTTAAGGTGGATCTGGGAGTTGTGTAATAAGAGTCTGTTAAGGTGGAATTGTTTTTTGGACAAGCTTTTTCACTTCAGACAGCACACCCTACAGTTCCCAATGTGCGCCTCCCAGTCCAATACACACAGCTCTCAGTGTGCGAGTGTCACGTGACAGCTGGCTCTCACTCTCACACTGAAAGTTGTGCGATTAGCAAGGCTATGGACTGGGTTGTGGGTGGCGCTGCAGGCACTGCAGACAGAAAGGGGAAAATGCTTTTCCCTATGCTTCTATCTATCGCACATGTGATGCTGCGCGATAGATAGCAGTTAACATGGAAGTTAACATGGAATTTTATTTATTTTTAAGACAAAACTGCAGTGGAGGTGTGGAGCCTGGATGGATTATTATTATTAAATAAATAAATCTTTTTATTAAGCCAAAAATATTTATTTATTTAATTTGTTAATTTTTTATTTCTTATTTCTTTTGAGGGTTTCTTTTCACTGGGGGTTCATGTGCAGCTGTGAACATATGGAGGTGCCTCCACTGCTGGCCAGGTACTCAATCCAAGCATTTCAGGACTCCTTCCCTTTCCTTATTATTTTATCTGTATGAGTGTTGTAATCAATCTTGAAGTAGCTTTCATTGTTCACTTATATGTTCCATGTGGCAATTATATGCCTTTATATGTGGTTATACTTTTTAGCTACAATAAATTTAATTTTTAAAATTTTAAATATAGTTTTGTCTTCTTTTTTGGAGCTCTCTATATAGTAAATATAGAAGTTTTTTAAAGCCTAAGCTCAGGAGTCTGGACACAATCAAACAGCTGTTCTTGACTAGGGTGAAGGAGTTAAAGGGACAGGAAGCCCAAAAAACATACAATTTTAACAACTTTCCAATTTACTTCTATTATTTGATTTGCTTCCTTTTCTTGTTATCCTTTGCTGAAACGTTTATCTAGGAGAGCTCAGGTGCAGAAAAGAACCTAGGTTCTAGCTGCTGATTGATTGCTGCATATATACCCCAATTGTCATTGGCTCACCCATGTGTTCAGCTAGAAACCAGTAGTGCATTGCTGCCCCTTCAACAAAGCATACCAAGAGATTGAAACAAATTTGATAATGGAAGTAAACTGGAAAATTGTTTAAAATAGTATGTTCTACCTAAATCATGAAGGAAGAATGTTGGGTTTCATGTCCCTTTAATCGCAAGTTTAAAAGCTCAGAGTTATGGCCAAATTAAAAGGAACTCAGGAATGTAGAGTGTAATGGCAAAGAACAGAAACACAGACCAATCTCAGAAGATTGCAAGATCTCACAAGATGCAATATAATGACCATGATAAGGATGGTAGACTTCAGACAGCGTGATACCAGAAATCAAAGGCTACTGATGGACGAACACAAGGAAACACAGACAACTACTAACAGCCATCAGGCAGGAAGGCACAGGCAAGTTTTGCCGGACACCAGTATATTCTGTTGCTGCTTGACCCCATGATACCAATGATGGAAACCAGGACACTGGCAAATGAGCTCAGCTACAAAAGACAAGGATACAAACCACTGAGCTGCATGACACCAGGAAAGAAACCTCAGGAGCATGGAAACTGCTTTGACTGGTTTCGAAGCATGAATGACCAGGACATAAGCAGCACAGGATTAGAACTTAAATGTTAACAGACAGAAAAATATCAGCTTAAAGAGATAGTAAACCCAAAAGTTTTCTTTAATGATTTAAATAGAGCATGCAATTTTAAGCAACTTTCTCATTTACTCCCATTATCAACTTTTTTTGTTCTCTTGATATCTTTATTTAGAAAGCAAGAATGTAAAGCTTAGAAGCCAACCCATAATTGGTTCAGCACTTGGGTTGCGCTTGTTGATTGGTGGCTAAATGTAGCCACCAAACAGCAAGCACTATCTAGGGTTCTGAACCAAAAATGGGCCGGCTCCTTAGCTTAGATTCCTGCTTTTTCAAATAAAGATAGCAAGAGAACAAAGAAAAATTGCTAATAGGAGTAAACTAGAAAGTTGCTTAAAATTACATGCTCTATCTGAATGATAAAAGAAAAAAAAATTGGATTTACGATCCCTTTAAGAACACAAGCAGCTAATGCAGTGATCAGGAACACACTAGCAGAGGCACAGATGAACAGCCAAGCCTTAGGGCACACAATTGGCATGACACTGTGCTCATTTTATTCCTATGACTTTAGATTTCAAGGAAAAGTAGTAGCTGTTATGGTTATTTTTTCATTTTGCATCAACTTTGTAAAATCATGTTTTTGGAAATACATTTGGTGAACAGATTTATATGCATTTTAGCTTCATATATTATTTATATATTGATTTTTTTTTACCAATCACAGCCTAATCCAATTCACTTGAAGTGATATGTGAAATGTAGGACACAGAGTATTCTAGAAGTGTCACAAAGCAAAATATGTAAGAGCCAGTGTTCAATAATTGTCTCTGCCACATAAACTGAATATTAAGGAATTTTACAACTTTATCAAGAAAAACCTAAGAAAATCCTGCATTCACAGGATTATGGCTTTACCGGCAAATGAACACTGGCTTAGAAGAAAGAAGATTGTTCCCTAACATTATTTTGCAATTTAAAATAACTGCTTTGTCTGTTGCATTATCCAGCTATACTGTAAATTTCAATACTTAAGTATTGGTTATAGAAAGCTATGCAAACAAGAATGTTTACAAGAATTCACACTCCCTCTTGGGTGGGAATGAGAGATAATAAAATTTTGATTTTCCACTGTTCCTAGTAAGGACCTCATAATCAAAAACTTACCAGCAAAGAGTGAAATCATGAAAAATCTTTGGGGGCTTATTGTGGTGTTATATTGTAAAATTATTTGGTGGTCCTTGCAGTACTGATACGACTTTATAGATAATCTCATCAAAAAGATTGTTTAAGATTACTGGCCCTAAATATTGATCTCAATGGGTAAACAACGATATCAGATAAGGAGGATTTTGTATAAATGTAAAGACATAAGCTAATGTGATCTGCTCCCTTCTGCAATCTCAACTTATTTTATTGGGTTATGGTTTCAATTAGCAGGCACAGATATTTCATATACAAAAATAAAATGTATCAAATTCCCATACATGAACTCTGCAACTTATAACAAGTCACTGGAATCACATTAAGAGGAATGCAACATTACAATACACTGTCAGGAGGTGTAAAAGTACCTCATTGGGCCCTAGGGCAAAGGCTACGATAGGCCCCCCAATTCAGTGCCCTTTCTAGCTATTTAAAATCATTCTTCAGAACCTGAGCCATCAGTCACATAGGAGGAAGAGGAGCTGCTTCAATGTCATTATAAGTCATCTTTCCCCCTTGGTTAGTGTGCACCAGAAAATATGCACTTGTGCAATCTTCCTCTACAAATATGGTAGCAGATTTTTTACGTATGGTTAGGTTGTAGTGGCCATCTTGGAAACCCTTCTACCATATTTATAAAAGCAAATCCATATACTTTCCATACAAGCTGAGCCCTGATTTTACAGGGTTGCACAAAAAAAGGAAAGACAAGATGCAGAAGAAGCACGGGCTACACCAGGCTGCTGTAGTGAAACCAATAGTGATTGTAGGGCCAGACTGGCCCCTAGAGGCGAGGAAGGATCCAGTCGTGATTGAGATGTCTGTAGTTACGCCCCAGCTAGGATTGCAACTCTCGTGCTCACTATTTACAAAACAAAACTCTTTTATGGATAATAATGCATTATAATGTGGTTCTTGCTTAAATAAAAGAGCCAGCAAATTGCCATTTTATAAACAGGTTTAATAGAGTCTCATAGAACATTATAAAATTAAGTATCTACAAACCACAACCACAGCATTTGCTTGTAACAGTCACAGTTGATGGAAAGAAAATAAAAAAAAATTAAAAAAAAAAAGGCTGTACGTCTACCATTATTTGTAAATGTCCCCATCCCCCATAAAAGAAATAAAGATGCACAGTTTACAAATAGTCTACGGGGAGAGATTAGTCTATAATAGCCCAGTTGCACAACGGTTGCGGTAATAGGAATCACACACAGAAAGATCAGTGTTCATTTATAATGAAATTACAAAGAAAACTGGCATTTATAGTGGGAAATCCAGGCAACTGGCTAAATTAAATGATCCTAGGCATATAGCAGATTAGGTATTATCTTTCGGATATTGACACATTAAAATAACCGTCTGCAGACAGCAGGAAGCTGTGGTCAATTGATTCTTATAGAAACTCTCATCAGCGCACAATAATTCAGCAAGAACACAGTGAAGTGCTTTTTAAGATGACTCACAGATTTCCAGTTCATAAGTACCTGGAACAAAAGGTGAAATTTCCTAAAATGGCAAAACACTGGCCAGAATATTTAATGTACACAGCGTTCCCTTTTCAACTCTGAAGTGGGATTTTACTGTGCGCTGATTATCTGTTGTATAATTTCCCCCCCCCCTCAACATAAAACCAGACACAGGAAATTTAGTTAACCTATTCTAAAGCATTGTTAAAAGCTAACACTAAGAAAGAATAAAACCCATCTACATCTGTCATGTTTAATGGTACGAAAAACATTGTGATCAAAACATATCCAATGTTTTAGTATTCTTTAATTGTAAAAGTATCATGACAGAATTAAAAAAAAATAATGCAATTGTTACGACTGGAGAAAATATTACAGTCTGTCTCATTGATTTATTCTCAGAAATTATTCAAGCGGATATTTTTTTCTTTTTTCAAAAGAGCGTGGAAACTGAAATAATTATATATATATATATATATATATATATATATATATATATATATATATATATATATATATATCTATATATCTTAAAATGTTGAAATATTTCCACAGGGTAAAAATATCCTTTTATTGCTAATGATTTTGGGAGCACAGTTGTACTTCACATGCATATAATTGTCTGAATGACCCAACCTAGATTTTATGGCATGCATTATTCATTGCATACAGATGATTTTCTGCAATGAATGCATCAACAATGCCAGATAATAACAAATAATTTTTTATATATATATATATATATTTGTTTGGTCAGCTGGTGTTGGTTAAAAAGTGCATGAAGCAATTTATTATAAGCATGTAAACATAAACAATATTCTAGGGCGACTACAGTTGAAAAGCTATAATAAATACATTCATGGCTCAGTTATATAAGTCAATATAAAGTTCCTGGGGGAAATAATTAGTTTGGCATATATAATATTAATGACAAGAACTGAAAAGTAAATTGTGTTGCTTTTGAGAATGGGCTAGATCTGAGTCTCTAAAGAAAAAATGAAGTATTTAGATAATGGACAAATAAAAAACTGCAATATACTATTTTTCCCTTCATAGCTACTCTTCATTTGACTCTTTCAGGCCCATTTATCAAAGGGCTTGCGGAGCTGATCCGACACTGCGGATCAGGTCCGCAAGACCTCGCTAAATGCGGAGAGCAATACGCTCTCCGCATTTAACATTGCACCAGCAGCTCACAAGAGCTGCTGGTGCAACGCCGCCCCCTGCTGACTCGCGGCCAATCGGCCGCCAGCAGGGAGCTGTCAATCAACCCGATCGTATTCGATCGGGTTGATGTCCGGCGATTCCTGTCCGCCTGTTCAGAGCAGGCGGACAGGGTTATGGAGCAGCGGTCTTTAGACCGCTGCTTCATAACTTGTGTTTCTGGCGAGTCTGAAGACTCGCCAGAAACACGGCCCTTCAAGCTCCGTACGGAGCTTGATAAATGGGCCTGTTTAGATCTAATGTTATACCTCTTATAATGTAATATAACACTTCACCGTTATATGCTCTTTATGCTTCTGAGACGGCCTTCCCGCGAGGGCTCCTTTTTGACTTTCCAACTTTTTTCCCTGTACCATTGTATAGGTCTTTCATATTCTAAGGTCAAAATGTCATTTTTAAATTAAAGGGCCATAATACCCAAATGTTTAAACACTTGAAAGTGATGCAGCATAGCTGTAAAAAGCTGACTAGAAAATATCTCCTGAACATCTCTATGTAAAAAAGAAAGATATTTTACCTCAAAAGTTCCTCAGTAGCCACCTCCCATTGTAAAGGACTTCTAAGCAGCATATTAGTATGTCTGTCCTAGGACAGCTGAAGGGATGAGTATCGTGCACTCTCATCTTATTTCACCAATCAGGTAAAGGAAGTTTACAATGAAATCTCATGAGAGTCAAGTCAAATCTCATGAGATCACAGTAAAAGTTCATAACCTCAGCACTGCTGATGCTGATTGGCTGCTGTTCATTTCTTCATTTTTTTTTTTCTTTTTTACCTGCAGCTGGGAGCAGCTGAGTATAACTTTTTACACAGAACTTACTCTGCTGAGCTGAGGAGATTGTGAGGTAAAATATCTTCCTTTTTTACATAGAGATGCTCAGGTGATATTTTCCTGTCAGCTTTTTACAGTTATACTGCATCAGTTTCAAGTGATTTTGCATAAGAGTATTATGTCCCTTTAAGTAAGCAAGAATTTAAAGGGTCTTTAGATCGCTGCTTCATAACTGCTGTTTCTGGTGAGTCTGAAGACTCGCCAGAAACACGGGCCCACAAGCTCCATACGGAGCTTGATAAATGGGCCTCTATACCTTTATTTTGACATTTAAAATAGCTGAATTGGCTGTTTAAACTATCACCTATACAGAAAATATGAAGATCCCAGCTCTCTAAGCAGACACTGTGATTGAATACTGGTGCACGGCCCTCACAGGATATCTGCATATGCCGCAGACACATAGTAATAGCTTTTACTAGGAGTATTTTTGCTAATCAAAGTATATTGCAAAAATGCTTTGATTTCAATTTAGATAGACCCATGCACATTCCAATTTTGACCTTTAAGTACTGGCTATAGCAGTGTTTTTCAACCAGTGTGCCGTGGCACACTAGTGTGCCGTGAGAGATCCTCAGGTGTGCCACGGCAGACTGACAACAGTGTGACATATTTTTTAAACTTTGCTTGTTTTTTACTCCCAGTGCAGGGGTAGTTTGTAGGAGGCATGGCATAACAGCACAATACATACAGTATGTGTGTGTTTGTGTGCATGTGTATATATATATATGCTGTATTAGGCTACAATATGTGATTTTTTTAAAATTTTGGGATGGTTGTGTGCCACAGGATTTTTTAATGTACAAAAGTGTGCCGCGGCAAAAAAAAGGTTAAAAATCACTGGGCTATAGAAAAGGTAAACACAACCAGCAGAAAAAATACATTCCCAGTGGGGATTAGGAGTAATAAAATGTTAATTTTCAATTGTTCTCTACAAGTATGGGACTTTGGTATATAGATATAATATAAAGAAGCATGTGTGTGTGTACAGAAAGTAATAAAATAAGTACATCTGATTTCCCTGCAAACTCAACCCATTTTAATGGGTTGTGCTTTCAAATGAACAAATATAAAAATAAACATAAAATAAGCAATTCTCATACATTGCATACTCTGTAGCTGGTCTAAAAAAAGTAATTGAAAACACATTAAGGGAAAAACTATTTTACAGTACCTTTTTTTTTTTCTTTAATTATTCCGAAAGATTTTAAACTTTCCAATTTACTTCTATTATAAAATTTATTTTGTTATCCTTTGTTCAAAATGATACCTACATAGACTAAGAAGCTGCTGATTGGTGGCTGCACATATATGCCTCATGTTTTTGGCTCACCCAATGTTTTCAGCTAGCTCAGACAGAGTAGTGTATTGCTACTTCTTCAACTAAGAATACCAAGAGAATGAAGCAAGTTAGAAGGCTCAGGAAACACATCAAGGTATGGTTCAGCTTGTAGTCAAAAAGTTTCAGCGTCAGATGAGTCACACAGTGTTGGATGAGTCCAATGCTAGCAGATGTTCCTGGTGGTGACATCACATGCTGAGCCGCAGGAGAGATTAGAACAAATTGTCAGATAAGGTGCAAGAATCTGGTGTTTTATCCATATGCGATAAATGGTTTTAACACTGAGTTTCATGTCCCTTTAAGCATTGGCAATTGAATGTAGGCAAATATACAAGATAAGCAGGACTTAATTTATAGAGAAATAAAAACAATTAGGACGTTTGTTATTTCTGCAGGCTCAGTCCATTTACATGGACATGTTCTAGAGTAAAATTAAATGATCATTTTCCCCAAACATTCTATACAGTGCCACTACCATAACAAGTCATTGGGAAACATTAAGTGGAAAATAATTTTACAATAAAATGTCCCTTTAAAATTCTATTGATATATTTTATGTAGCCACAAATTACAACGGCAAAATAAACTAGCCCAAAGACTAGAAAGACACAACAGCAGAATTTATGGACATCCATAAATAAAACTACAAAAAGGTCTAGTTTAAGGAAAACCTTTATTACACATTTCAATATTTTATTTTTAAAGAACTTTAGTCATTTTATTAATATTACAGTAAAAATATTAGACTATTATTCCAAATATCTTCACTATGGCTGCATCCATCATAATATATATGTACTGATTACTTGGTATTTCTTTCACACATAAAAGTGACATTAAATAATATGTATATATGCTTAAAGGGATAGTCAAGTAAAAATTAAACTTTCATGATTCAGATAGAGCAGCAATTTTAAGTGATTTTCTAATTTACTCCTATTATCAATTTTTCTTCATTCTCTTGGTATCTTTATTTGAATGAAAGCTTAGGAGCCAGCCCATTTTTGATTCAGAACCTGGGTAGTGCTTACTTATTAGTTGCTACATTTAGACACCAATTAGAAAGCGCTACCAAAAATGTGCAGGCTCCTGTGCTTCTATTCCTGCTTTTTCAAATAAAGATAGCAAGAGAACAAAAAAATAATAATAGGGAGTAAATTAGAAAGTTGCTGAAAATTGTATGCTCCATCTGAAACATTAAAGGAATAGTCTAGTCAAAATTAATCTTTCAAGGAATCACTGCACTGCAAAAGATAAAATGTTTTAAAATGTTTAATTTGTATGCAGATCTAATATAAAAGCATTTAAAACTGTCATTTTGTGCAATTGGACTACCCCTGGAGTGTTATTTATTTTATCTCCTTTGCAGAGGCCAATCAGAGATCGATAGGAATGAGCTCCTGTACTGCTCATGCAATTATTGTAGGAAACTAATCATTCTGAATGTCATGCCATATGTGTGGGAGAAAAACTAAATAATGCATAATAAAATTATTTTTAAATTAAACAAGGAGTCTTACTTCAAAAGATATACTCATGTGACCCTTATTTTATCTAGATTAAATCCTACTCTGATACATTATTTAGCCCATGGTACACAGCAGTGCCAAGGCACCGATTTTACACTTAGAAATGACTACGCATTAAGTAGAAGAATGCATTCCCCCAAATATATTTAAAAAATAGTTAATTAGTGTGTGATTATACTTGGTTGAAATGTATATGTCAGTTTAAAACCTAACCTTTATTGAGGCTAAAACATATAGATCCCAAGTTAAAGGGACATAAAACAGGTTGAGATCTGTGCATATCCTAAAAGGGCTAATTAATTAAAAATAGTTTGCATTAAAAAAATATTTTAAAAATTGCTGACAAGTACCGGTATACTAAAATAATTTTCAAAAATAAGCAAAATGAATTACATAGCTAAGCTGCCTGGAGAAGCCAACTCCACCCCCCCCCCCCCTTATTATCAGTGTTTAGACACAGGCATTGTATTTCAACTGAGTTCACAGCTTCTAGGCCTGCTCCAGCAGATAATCCCTATTCACTTTTGTATTCTAACAAAACAACAATAGATATAGATGCAGCCATAGAAGGAAATGTGTGTGGGGAGTTAGAGCTTTACAATTCAGAAACTAAAAAGAAAGGGTTAAATGGCGAGGAACTACAGTATAAATTTACAGATAAAAGTAATTAAAGTACATATTATATTTGTCTCTATCCCAACTTGTTTTATGCCCCTTTAACAGCAGAACTTGAATGTATCTCTGTTAGTTGTATAGAAACAATAACAAGCTAATTTCATTAGTAAAATCTTAGCCAGAAATCAGCAGGCAGTTAAAAGAAATAGCAGAACTCTCAAAAACTCTGAAACCCCTGACAATTTAATTCCTCTGAGCTCTAAAAGAGAGGAACAGGACCTCTTTTGAAAAGAAATAGGCCCCCCAAGGGGTCATATGCTCAGGCTGTGATCAGTTGACTACCATGGCAACAGTGTTTAACAGATAGAAACACGAGCATATGGAAGCAAAAATAAATAAATCAGGGGTTTGGTTATGCTCTTTTTTAACCCCCCACATAACAAAGAGGGACAAAAGACCCTTATTTGAATTCACAAAATATCTAAATAGAGAGGTACTGTATCCATCCAGTTACAAGATAAGTGTTCTTATGACTACAAATACCTAAAGCTATGGTCCTATTTTGGGGGGCTTGGAAATAATGATGTCCTTCTCACCGCTCATTTTAGAAATCCTGTATATCAAAAAAGCCCTAATTGAAAATATGGGGGATTTCAACATTCAGTCAAAAGGTATTCATGACCGTATAACTTTCAAAAAAATGCAACTATCCAAATAAATCTATGCAGGCAGCAGAACCAAGGGGTTGATTAAAGGGACATAAAACTCAATATTTTTTCTTCCATGATTTAGGTAGAACATAGAATTTTAAACAACTTTTCAATTTACTTCTATTATCAAATTTTCTTCATTTTCAGGTTATCCTTCGTTGAAAAGCAGAAAGGTAAGTCCGGGAGTGTGCACGTGTTTGCAACACTATATAGCAACAGATTTGCAACAATGTTATACATTAGCAAGAACACTAGATGGCAGCACTATTTTCCTCATGTTGCAGACATGTGCACCTTACCTATCTAGATAACTCTTTAGCAAAGAATAATATGAGAACAATGCAAATATGATGCTAGGGGGCCGACTAGACATGCTTGTGCAATGATAAATGCAGACAGTGTATGCATCTTAATAAATCGGCCCCTAGAAGTAAATTGGAAACTTTTTTTAAAAATGATATTACCTATCTAAATCCAGAAAGAAAACTTTTGGGTTTCATGTCCCTTTAAAGGTACAGTCTAGTCAAAAATAAACTTGATTTGATTATTGAAAAGTTTCTTAAATACTGGTATAAGGAGGTTGACATGCCCCTATCGGGTCTTGAACTCAGGTCTCTAAGGTTGTATCCCAGTGACTTTCCACTGAGCAACCAGAGGGCTTTGAGAAAATACTGTGAGCTGTGGCAAGGCCAAACGGAAGAGCCACAAACTGAAAGTGTTAGTCTAGAAAGGCGAATCTCATGTGATGATCCCTGTGGATGGGAACATGAAGGTACGCATCCTTCAGGTCTATGGTTGTCATAAATTGACCCTCCTGGACCAAGGGAAGTTACGAAAAGGAATGAAAAGTACTCTGATGTCCTTTAGGTATATTCTTCTGATCTTGTGGTAGAAAAGACCCTTTTCCACCTGTAATATCAGAAATTATTTCTGCCATACTAGGTCCAAAACAAGGTCTTACCCTTGTAAGAAAGAGCCAGAAGCTTGCACTTGGAAGTAACTGCAGGCTAACACAGCAAAGCCAGATATTTTGGCTCCCAGATTAATAACTTGCATGGAAGCATCAGAAATAAAGAAAAATTGGCTAGCTTGAGAGCCTTAATCCTATCTTGGATCTCATCCAAAAGGAGCCTCTACCTGAAGTGAATCATACAAGGCGTCGCACCAATAAGATGCCGCACTTGACAGTGGCAATACAAACTGCAGGTTGCCATTGAACACCTTGATGAACATACATCTTCTTCAAATAAGCCTCCAGCTTTTTGTAAATAATTTAAATAGTTGGTGTATTATACCACTACACCATGTTCCATAGGATCCTTAAAAGAGCAGCTATCCTCTATAGGAATAGTAGTTCTCTTAGCCAGAGTAGCAATGGCCGCTTCTACTTTAGGCACCATGTGCCATGAATCTTAAATGGAGCAAGCGACAGGAAACATCTTCTCAAAGACAGGAGACAGGGAAAAAAGGTCTCTCTGGCTTCTCCCATTCCCGTGCAATAATCTCCAATGGATCGATTGGAACAGGAAACATTTCCACAGAGGAAGGAACATCTTAGTATTTATTAAGTTTACTGGGTTGACAACAACAGGAGTATCAGAGTCGTCCGAAGTAGCCAAAACCTTCTTTAACAATACACGAAGGTGTTCAATTTTAAATCTGAAGGTTACAACTTCAGCATCAGATGAAGGAATTAAACTGTCCGAATCTGAGATTTTACCCTCAGACTACCGACGTATCCTCCTCATCAGACTTATGAGGAAGGGCAATATGGGTAGCAGTAGGTGGAACAGAAACCTTACAATCTGAAATTCAAAATGTCCTCTTGTGTTTTCCCTTTAGCATAGCAAAAAGCAGATCATGCCACAGATACCACCAAAGATACCTATGCAGCAATTTCTGCAGGCAAATAAACTCCTCCAGTGTTCTAGCTAAGCAATTAGCACAAAATTGCATAGGTGAAACAATTGGTGCCTTAGACATAAAATATGCATCAGAAAGAGTAATACATTTAGATATACAGGGTAAATAATTTAAAACTTTTAAAATGAATGCACTGAAAATTGAACCTGATTACCAGGTTAAAAAACAGAGTTAAACACTATACCATACAGTAGTTCTCTGTCCATGGCTTGGAACTAAAAATTTTCCCCCAAAAACAAAGGAGAAGAAAATTTGAAATAAAAAAAAGACTACTGTCACTTTAAAAGTAGTCTTCATAACCCAAGCGTTATAAGAAATAACTGTCTACTATCACTTTAAGATATGCAAACATAGCAAAAAGAAAGTAAATTAAGTCTGGACCTCTACACCCCAGAGCGTTCGAGGTGCCGTCTCCCTACCTTCCTATCGCAACTCAGAAGTAATATAGATGCCCAGAGACTTGTTAGCAGTTGTTTCCCAGCAGCCGATACAAAAAACTGCTAAATCCAAAGTTCTGCCAAGACGCCATCAGAGCCAACTCCGGAACCCCCCATTTTAGAGTTAACCTGGAGAACACCTCGGGAAGGAGAGCCCACTCCCCAGGATGAAATGTCTGTCTGCTCAGGAAGTTTGCTTTCCAGTTATCCACTTCTGGAATGTGGATGGCATATAGACAGCTTCCGCCCACTGAACAATCTGAGCTACCTCCTTCATGGCTAAGGAACTCTGAGTTCCTCCCTAGAGGTTGATGTAAGCCCCTGAGGTGATATTGTCCAACTGGAACCTGATAAACCGGGCTAAGGACAAGTGAGGCAAGCCATCAGAGCATTGCAAATCACTCTCAACTCCAAGATACTTATATGGAGAACAGACTTATCCCGAGTCCATAGCCCCTATGCCTTAAACGAGTCCCAGACTGCTCCCCAACCCAGCAGGCTGGCATCCGTGGTCACAATCACCCAGGAAGGTCTCCAGAAACATGTGCCCTGAGACAGATGCTCCTGAGAAAGTCACCACGGGAGAGAGTCTCTTGTCGACTGATCTAGATCTATCCTCAGACAGATCTGAATGGTCTCTGTTCCATTGTCTGAGCATGCACAACTGCAGAGCTCTCAAATGGAATCGAATAAAGGGAATGATGTCCATGGAAGTGACCATCAGATCAATAAAGCAGTTAGGAACTTGTGAGGTGGGCCTTGCTCTGTTTTTCTAACCACCACTACTCTACGGAAGAGAATAACATGGACTACTGGTAGACCCATAAATCTTGTCCAATTTTTTTCAGACACCAAAACTTCCCCTCCTCCATTGACATAGGCAAAGAGAATGACTGGGAATTGTGGGTAGGGAAGTGACACTTAACAGCTTTGCTGTGGTGCTTTTTGCCTCCTCCTGCTGGCCAGGAGTGATATTCCCACTAGTACTTGATGACATTGTGGACTCTCCTTATCTTAGGAAAGAAAAGGAAAGCGTGAATCTATTTTTCTTAAATTTAAATTTTCTTAAATTGGCAGCACCTATAGCGTATAATCTGCCTATTTTTGTTCGCTATTGATGTTAATGATGCTCTGCGGTTCTGTGTTTGTTAGTGTCTCTGGGTGTCAGCTAGTGTGTGTCTGTGTTATTGTGTGTGTCGTTACTTTGTGTCTGTGGGTTAGTATTAGTGTCTGTGTTAGTGTGTGTCTGTGTGTATTTCTATGTTTGAGGACTTCTGCCCGCTTGGATGAAGACTTCTCCCAGCTTGATGAGGATGGATGTCCGGTCTTCAAAAACTGTAAGTGGATCTTCGGGGGTTAGTGTTAGGTTTTTTTAAGGGTTTATTGGGTGGGTTTTATTTTTAGCTTAGGGTTTGGGCAATGAAAAAGAGCTAAATGCCCTTTTAAGGGCAATGCCCATACAAATGCCCTTTTTAGGGCAATGGGGAGCTTAGGTTTTTTAGATAGGATTTTATTTGGGGGGGGGTTGGTTGTTTGGGTGGTGGGTTTTACTGTTGGGGGGTTGTTTTTATTTTTTCTTTACAGGTAAAAGAGCTGATTTCTTTGGGGCAATGCCCGGCAAAAAGCCCTTTTAAGGGCTATTGGCAGTTTAGTCTAGGGTTTTTTTATTTGGGGGGGGGGCTTTTTTATTTTGATATTAGATTAGGTGTAATTAGTTTAAATATTTGATCATTTCTTTTTTATTTTGTGTAATTTAATGTTTATTTTTTATGTAATTTAGTTAATTGTATTTAATTAATGTAATTGATTTAATTGTAGTGTAATGTTAGGTGTTAGTGTAAGACAAGTTAGGTTATATTTTACAGGTAAATTTGTATTTATTTCAACTAGGTAGCTAGTTAGTAAATAGTTATTAACTATTTACTAGTCTACCTAGTTAAAATAAATACAAACTTGTCTGTGAAATAAAAATAAAACCTAAGCTAGCTACAATGTAACTATTAGTTATATTGTAGCTAGCTTAGGGTTTATTTTATAGGTAAGTATTTAGTTTTAAAAAGGAATTATTTAATTAAGGATAGTAATTTTTATTTAGATTTATTTTAATTATATTAAAGTTAGGGGTGTTAGGGTTAGACTTAGGGTTAGGTTTAGGGGTTAATAACTTTAGTATAGTGGCGGCGGTGACATTGGGGCAGCAGATTAGGGGTTACTAATATTTAAGTAGTGTTTGCGATGTAGGAATGCGGCAGTTTAGGGGTTAATATGTTTATTATAGTGGCGGCGATGTCCGGAGCAGCAGATTAGGGGTTAATAATTTTATTTCAGTGTTTGCAATGCGGGAGGGCCTTGGTTTAGGGGTTAATAGGTAGTTTATGGGTTAGTGTACTTTGTGACACTTTAGTTATGAGTTTTATGCTACAGATATGTAACTTAAAACTCATAACTACTGACTTTAGATGGCGGTACGAATCTTGACTGTATAGGGTGTACCGCTCACTTTTTGGACTCCCAGGTAAAACTCGTAATACCAGCACTGTGGAAGTCCCATTGAAAAAGGACTTTCTGAAAGGTGCGGTAGTTACGTTGCGTTACGACCAAAAAGTTGTGCAGTACACCTATACATGCAAGACTCGTAATAGCAGCAGTAGTGAAAAAGCAGCGCTACGAGGCTTTTTCATTCATAACCCAAACCTCATAATCTAGCCGTTTATTAGTAAAAGTCATAGTGTAGATCCTGGACAGAGTAGCCACAAGACTAAACACAATAGGAACTCAGGATCAGGCACAGATACTGGAAAGCATGTGGTGACTGGCACCACAGTAAAGTTGGCAGGTCTGTGACTTAGCTCCTTTGGAGAAAGGTGGGTACCACTGGAGCTGGCAGGAAGGAAGGTACCTCTGAAAGAGGCAGGAAGCAGCAAAGATAACACAATTTCAGTTTGTGGACCTTAGCTGGGCTTGACAAAGGCAGGGGCTGGAGGATAGCTCACAACCGTGTAAAAAGTGCACAAAGACAAGGCAAAGGCAAGGTAAGATAGGCTGAGGTAAAAACCCACAATATAAAGCAGGAGCCAGGCTGTGATCCAGGAGACCCAGGTTTAATCATGGGCACAGTCATGATAGGTAGATTTTTGCGTACCCCACACATTCTAAAACTACCCATACATCTCTGATATGAATAAAAAATGCAGAAAATAAAAACCAAGCAGCTGTGCTGATTTAGAAGGTAAGCGGCAGAGTGAAATCTAACACAAAAACAAAGAAAAAATAAAAATGGAAACACTCAGCCCAAGGGAACTTAGCGGCAATAACATTTAAACCATTGAACTCTGTTTTATGGGCTTAGGAAGAGGTAGAAAGTGTAGCACTGTCTGCTAATCTTTCTTACGTTCTTTATACTAGGGATTTCTGGGGAATTCTATCATATTAGTATTCTTGTGTAGTTCATTACTGTATTTTTGCTCAGACTGCAAAATTGCAACTGACAGCATAGGGTACATTCGTAGAAGATTATGAGTAGACTGAGGCCACATTGTAACAGCGATCATCTTTGACATTCTTGAGCATCATTTGTATTGTTAGTAAGTGTTCCTACAATTTAATTTTGCATAAAAGGCCCAGTACATGAAATCTTGCACAGGAAATGTGAACTAGTTAGCAGTTAAAACTATTGCAACCAAAGCAACTTCAGAAACATACATGAACAATGGCAAATGTACAAGTCTAAATTTAGAATAATCCCTTGTCGATATAGTTAAAGAATTGGAGCGCACAAGCGTCTTCTTGGAAACCTTGTAGACAGAAAGAGGGACTGACACTGGGCATTCCAGGGGTATAATCAGAACTATTCACCTACACATTGGGCAGACATGAAATTCATGCTCTATTGCCCATGTTAAGCATCTTGTCTTATATATCAAAGTTGACAAGGTTGTCTAGTTTTTAAACTTTTCTTTTACTTTTTCAAGGTTTTGCTTTGTGCATATTTGATTATATTGTTTCTATAGCAGGCACATTTTTTGTTTCCTGTTTTAATTAAAGGGATACTAAACCCAATTTTTTTTCTATCATGATTTGAATAAAGAATTCCATTTTAAGCATCTTTCTAACTTACTCCAATATTCAATTTTTCTTCATTCTCTTGGTATCCTAATTTGAAAAGCAGTAATGTAAGCGTAGAAGCCGGCCCTTTTTTGGTTCAGCACCTGGGTAGAGCTTGCTGATTAGTGGCTAAATGTAGCCACCAATCAGCAAGCGCTATCCAGGGTGCTCAACCAAAAGTGGGCCGGTTTCTAAGCCTACATTCCCCTTTTTTCAAATAAAGATACCAAGAGAACAAAGAAAAATGAATAGGAGTAAATTAGAAAGTTGCTTAAAATTGCATTCTCTATCCAAATCATTAAAGAAAAAATGGGTTGAGTAACCCTTTAATTTCTTTTCTAATGTTTCTTTTCTAATGTGTTTTTGTGATGCCCGAATTCTTTCCAATGGAACTTGTTTGATGCTCCAAGAAGTAAATTGTTACAAGATAGATAGAACTCCAACGATTATTAGGAGCTGAACTTGCAACTCAAAAGGCTGTGATGAGGGGCGTACAAATGTTTTCAAAATCACCCAATTTTGAGTTGCTGCAATTTTTTTCAGCAAGATTGTAATTTCACAAATTGGTTTCATTTAATCTAAGACAATGACTAAATGGGATGCCACTGTGGGTAACGCTGCCACCAGAGGTTTAAACACTCTGTTGCACAGCAACCCTGTGGAAAATATAGGAGAACTAATGCTCAATGAATTCTAAACATGGTGTAGTCTTTACAACTGCTTGGCAACCTCACAAGCGTCTGTAAGTCTGTAATGCTAGACCATTGAGTAAACTTATTCATGTATCCAGCACTACATAAATTTGGAGGTGCCCAATGCTATTATTATTATTAATAATAATAATAATAATTATAATAATATTAAACTGATTTTAGAAGTAGTTGGTTGGATAATGTTTAATATTAAGGTTACTACCTTTACTAAAAAAAAAAAAAAAACACAACTTTGTACACAATAATAATTTCAATGAATTCACAGTGGGCCTAGAAGCTAATTTGCTAATTAAAATGTTTGGAATTTCCCATAATACAGTGCGCATGCTCGACAAAGTGGCTGGTTTATGCTGAAAACAAACATTACATTCATCAGCATAAAACATCATTGGGATAATGTCTTTTTAATTACGGTCTGAAACTTTGAAAATATCCATATGTCAGAAAGAACAAAAAATCCTCACGTACAGGTATTTCAATTTATTATTACAGGTTCCTTATTAATTTATATTCTTAGGATGAATAAACAACTTTTCGTTCCTATTTATGGATGTTTTTGGCAAGCAAGCAATACAGCTGTTGGAGTTGTCTGTATCACGCAATGAGTATTTTAATACAACAGCACAAAAATGTATTTCTTGCTAGATTTTATGCAAAGTTTAAAGTAACATTCTAGAATAAAAATGAAATGCTTTATTTATTTAGAGCATTTTATTTTAAAACAAATGCCTTTTTGCTATTTGATAACCCCAGAAAATACATTGGACTCAATTATAATAAAATAGAAAGTGGGGGGTTGAATCTGGGAGTCACGGTGAGTAATGTGGCTGCCTAGAATGGAGACTTTCAGGGAAAAGCAAATATGACAATGAAAACCAGGGATACTCTGGCAACATTTATTGAAGCATATGCAAATCAAATAGCACTGTTTTCCTTGCCTTTGCATCTAGTTTGACATACATGTCTTTGTCTATGTTTGCAATTAATGCTTTGTGTTTTTTATTCAAACTCTTCAGGTTACTATTGGGTGAGAAAAAAAACAATGAAACATGCCGGAGTGATTTTTTTGAGAATTTGATGATACCAGTGATAAAAACTTTAAGCACACCCAACAAATGCCCCTGTTCAGTCCAGTCACCAAGGCTGCAATACAAGAGTAGTACCCTTATCATTTTTCACCATGTGGTACAATTTTAAATTAATTTATATGTAATATTTACTGCGTACATATATAATTTTTTCCTTCATATAAGAATTTTGCTTGGTAAAAAAATGTTTTTAAGCAATATACTGTGATATTTGTGTCTCTTTTGCATACAGAAATAAAGGTTAAATCCCCTAGCGCAGTGATGGCGAACCTATGGCACGCATACCACAGCTAGCACATGAGCCATATAAGCAAGAGCTTGAAAAAAAATATTATTACTACAAGAGTGGGTGAGTGAACCCATTTCTGTTTTAGTTGGTGCTTTCTTTCCATTTAGCAATGTGTGTCTATTGTTTTTTGTACCATGATTTGAGGCCAGAGGAATGAGTTAAAGAAGTGACGTTACACACATCATACACCTCAGTCCAACATTCTTCAGCTATGCTACTGTCACAAAAACATTTAGACTGTCCCTTTAAGTAAGATATAAATTAGTCAAAAATTAACTTTCATAATTCAGACACTGCATGTAATTTTAAACAACTTTCCAATTTACTTTTATCATCAAATTTGCTTTGTTCTCTTAGTAGTCTTAGTTGAAAGCTAAACCTAGGTAGGCTCATATGCCAAAGTCTAATCCTTGAAGGCCACCTTTTCTAAATGCATTTGACAGTTTTTCACAGCTAGAGGGCGCTAGTTCCTGTGGGTCATAGAGAAAACATTGTGCTCATGCCCGTGGAGTTACTTATGAGAGGGCACTGATTGGCTAAAATGCAAGTCTGTCAAAAGAACTGAGATAAGGGGGCAGTCTGCAGAGGTTTAGATACAAGGTAATCACAAAGGTAAAAAGTATATTAATATAAATATTAATATTTGCAGGTTATGTAAAACTGAGGAATGGTAATAAAGGGATTATCTATCTTTTTAAACAATACCAATTCTGGAGTAGACTGTCCCTTTAAGTTATTGCATTGCATGGATAAGGGGAAAAAGAAGAGACTGAGCTCAGGATAGCTAATTATTTGTGTGTAATTATGTATGAACGTGTGTGTATGTATATGTGCGCATGCATGCATGAATGCATAAACCCCAGTATTTGGGTAGTGTTTGTATTGTGAGATAAATAAGTTGGTTTTGTGTTGCAGGTTAGTCATCACTGCCCTTGTGGGATACACAATTATAAAAGTAAAATTTGCCTTTAGAGGATAATCAGACCTTGCAGCATTGAAGGATATTTTTAGAGAATTTTTTGTTGTTGTTGTTGTTGAGTAGACCGCTTTAGAGAATAGGACACTCAGGCCTCTAGTTATCAACGTGTCTACTTACCTGCCATCGCCGGCCCCAATACGCCTGCCTAAGCTCGCCTCACATCGGCGCTGCGGACCTGAATACGCTCCCCAAAGTTATCAAAAAAGCTGTCAAAAAGCCATGCACCAAGTACGGGGCGATGAGCAGCGGACTGTGATAGTTATCACTCATCCGATCTCGCTGCTCTTCGGCTTTTTCACAGCTTTATTGATAAGCTGTCACTAAGCACCCACACTAAACTACACTGTTCTACCCCCTATAGCGGCGCCCCGGAGCCCCCCGCAACTAAATAAAGTTATTAACCCCTAAACCGCCGCTCCTTCTATTGGCTGTTCCGATCAGCCAATAGAATGCGAGCTCAATCTGATTGGCTGACTGAATCAGCCAATCGGATTGAACTTGAATCTGATTGGCTGATTGGATCAGCCAATCAGATTTTTCCTACCTTAATTCCGATTGGCTGATAGAATCCTTTCAGCCAATCGGAATTCGAGGGACGCCATCTTGGATGACGTCACTTAAAGGAATATCCATTCGTCGAGTAGGCGTCGTTGGAAGAGGATCGCTCCGCGTCGGCTCATTTGAAGAAGGCTCCACTCCGCTCCGGATGGATGAAGATTGAAGACGCTGCCTGGATGAAGACTTCTATCGGATGGAACACCTCTTCAGCGCCCCTTGGATGATGACTTCGGCCCGGCTGGGTGAACACAACTCATAGTAGGGAGATCTTCAGGGGGGTAGTGTTAGGTTTATTTAAGGGGGGTTTGGGTGGGTTAGAGTAGGGGTATGTGGGTGGTGGGTTTTAATGTTGGGGGGGTTGTATTTTTTTTAACATGCAAAAGAGCTGATTTCTTTGGGGCATGCCCCGCAAAAGGCCCTTTTAGAGCTGTTAACTTTTGTAATTTAGAATAGGGTAGGGCATTTTTTTATTTTGGGCGGCTTTGTTATTTTATTAGGGGGCTTACATTAGGTGTAATTAGCTTAAAAATCTTGTAATTTTTTTTGTAACTTAGTTTTTTTTATTTTTTGTACTTTAGTTAGTTTATTTCATTGTATTTAATTGTAGGTATTTGTAGTTAATTAATTTAATTTATTTAATGATAGTGTAGTGTTAGGTTTAATGGTAACTTAGGTTAGGATTTATTTTACAGGTAATTTTGTATTTCTTTTAGCTAGGTTGTTATTAAATAGTTAATAACTATTTAATAACTATTGTACCTAGTTAAAATATCTACAAAGTTACCTGTAAAATAAATATAAATCCTAAAATAGCTACAATGTAATTATTAATTACATTGTAGCTATCTTAGGGTTTATTTTACAGGTAAGTATTTAGTTTTAAATAGGATTAATTTAGTTAATAATAGTAATTTTATTTAGATTTATTAAAATAATTTTTAAGTTAGGGGGTTTAGGGTTAGTGTTCGACTTATGTTTAGGGGTTAATTAGTTTAATATAGATGGCGGCGGTATGGGGGGGCGGGATAGGGGATAATACATTTATCATTGGTGGCGACGGTGTAGGGGGGGCAGGATAGGGGTTAATAGGTATTATGTAGGTGGCGGTGGGGTCCGGGAGCGGCGGTTTAGGGGTCAATACATTTATTTAGTTGCAGCAGTGTAGGGGGGCAGATTAGGGGTGTTTAGACTCGGGGTACATGTTAGGGTGTTAGGTGCAGACGTTTCACATAGGAATCAATGGGATGTCGGGCAGCAGCGAACATGAACTTTCGCTATGGTCAGACTCCCATTGATTCTTATGGGATCTGCCGCCTCCAGGGCGGCGGATTGAAAACCAGGTACGCTGGGCCGGAAAAGTGCAGAGCGTACCTGGTAGTCATTTGATAACTCCCAAAAGTAGTCAGATTGTGCCGAACTTGCATTCGGAACATCTGGAGTGACGTAAGAATCGATCTGTGTCGGACTGAGTCCGGCGGATCGAAGCTTACATCACTATATTCTACTTTTGCTGGGCAGCAGGGCTTGATGCCTTAGGCGAATCAGCCTCGCCACAAATACACTGCGGAATTCCAGCGTATTTGAGATTGACGGCTTGATAACTAGAGGCCACAGAGTGAAAGTTGTACTACAGTGTCAACATTTCTTGTGAAATGCTTGTGCAATGCCACCCCCTGCACATTCGCGGCCAATTGTCCACTAGCAGGGGGTGTCAATCATCCCTATTGTATCGTATTGGGATGAATTCAGTCTCGGAGACGTTAAGGAGCAGTGGTCTTACAACCGCTTCTTAACACGTTTTAGGCGAGCATCCGCTGCTTGATAAATCTAACCCCATGAGTGCAGCTTTGCTTACATGATTAACCCTTTTCAAGGAGTTCAGATAAGAGCATTTTTTAATAAACAAATTGCCTTCATTTACTAAAAAACTACTTTTTTTGCAGTAGAAGAAACGTCCATTTGGTCAGTGTTCTATTTCTAGTTAAAATGCTAAAAACCTTATTCACGTTTTTCTTTCAAATGCATGAAACAAATAGTTGCTTACTATATCCATTAAAGTGATTTTATATAAAACATATCTAAAATCTGATAATGTTTGGAGGGGAAAAAAAAAAAGTAAAAATATCCTTTTTTGTATAATTTAAGTATATTTTTTCTTCTCAAAACTAAAGTTTAAGAGGTGTACATTAACATATAAGTAAGCAACAACATATCAGATCACTCATGAAGAGGATAATTACACAGCTCTGGTATATTAAGCTCTTACCTTGAGTGCAAACTACCAAACAATAATTATAAAATCCTTAAGTATTTTTCTGAAATTATAGTTTAAAAAACAATGTATTATTATAGAAACCATAATAAAGCAGGAATTTTTATGCATTGATACTAAATATATTATTTTTTCCAAGCCTGCAACTACTTTCAGAGTCCATGATCGTTCCTGAGCCTACCTAAATATGCTCTCATGGGGAGCAGTTGTAACAAATTAATTTGATACTAGAAATTTGAAACTTTGTTTTTTTTACTTTGTATGCTTTATCAGGGGTGCACAACTTTTTATGTCAGTCCATTTTAAGAGTCTTTCATAACTAGACAGCACTAGTTCATGTGTGCTATATGGATAACATTGTGCTCACTCCCGTGGAGTTATTTATGAGTCAGTATTGCTTGGCCAAAATGAAAGTCTGTCAAAAGAACTGAGATAAGGGGGCAGTCTGCAGAGGCGTAGACACAAGGTAATCACAGAGGTTATGAGTAAATTAATATAACCATGTTGGCTGTGCAAAACTGGGGAATAAGTAATAAAGGGATTATCTATTTTTTTTTTTTAAACAATACACAATCTAAATATCAGTTTAAAGGGAAAGTCTTCTTCAAACAGACATATTCCTTTCTAATCCATATTCATCCATCTCTCTCTTTCTCTATACATACACATTCACATATTATTATTACACCTAGCCTACCCGACACAGGACTCGTTTCCATTGAGCTCCATATTAGTACCAGGTTTCAATTAAAATAGTTTGCGGATTGTGTGCATTCGCCCTTTTTGTGTAAGTTAGCGTTGTGTTAACGCTTCCACCCGATGCCGGATTTCTTGAAAATTAATAAGTTACTATGGTAACCCGACATTACACTACACTTTACACTCAATCACATATACATGCCGCATACAAGTGCAGCGCGTATATTTTACCCGTCGCTCACCGTTATAATAAAAGCAAACACTTAACGCATGCACAATATCTACCTCTCAACTGCCATCCCCCACCACAATGACTGTTCAAATCAGCCAATAGGATAAGAGCTGCTTGAATCCTATTGGCCGATTTGAAATTTTTAGCCAATAGGAATGCAAGGTACCCCAATATAAAACGGGTACCTTGCATTCAAGCTTCAGTGTGCGGCAGAGATCGCACCACCAGGATGAAGATAGAAGATGCCCCATCAATGGATGAAGATGTCGCCGCCTGGATGTCTGGACTTTAGGGAACTGTGAGTAAATTTTTTGGGGTTAGTGTTAGTTTTTTTTTTTTGTTTGTTTGTTTGTTTTCTTAGATAATGGATTTATTTAATGGGCAGCAAAAGAACTGATTGCCCTTTTAAGGGCAATGGCAATGCACATACAAATGCACCATTATGAGCAATGGGTAGATTAGATTTTTATAGTTAGGTCTTTTTTATTTTGGGGGGTTGTGTGGGTGGGGGGGTTACTGTTAGAGTGCATTTGTATTTCTTTTCAGGTAAAAGAGCTGATCGCTTTAGAGCAATGACCTGCAAAAGTCCCTTTTAAGGGCTATTGGTAGTTTAGTCTTAGATTGGGGGGGGGTATTTTGGGGTGGATTTTTTGTTTTGATAGGGGTATTAGATTAGGTTTAAAAAAAATATTTTGGATAATTTCGGTTATTTTTTTATGTAATCTTACATTTTTTTATTTTTTTGTGATTTTAGATTTTTTTATTTTATGTATTCTTAGATTTTGTATTTAAATTAAATTGTAGGTTTTATTGTTTATGTAATGTTAGGCTTTTTTATTTAAATTTAGGATTAGAATTTTTAATTTTGTTAGTTTAATTAATTTATTTGTTTAATAGTCTTTTTATTTTATGTAATGGGGTTAATTTAGGGGGTGTAAGGTTAGGGGGCTTAGTGATTAGATTAATACTTTGCGTTGTGGGGGATGGCGGTTTAGGAGTTATTAGGTTAAATAGATACTTTGTGTTGTGGGGGGATAGCGGATTAGGGGTTAATAGTTTAAATAGGTACTTTGCATTGTGGGGGATGGAGGTTTAGAGGTTAATACATTTTATTGTTAGTTGCGATGTGGGGGGATGGCGGTTTAGAGGTTAATAATTTTTATTGTTAGTTGCGATGTGGGGGGTTGGCGGTTTAGTGGTTAATACATTTATTATAAGTTGTGATGTGGGGGGTTAGTGGTTTAGTGGTTAATACATTTATTATAAGTTTCGATGTGGGGGTTGGCGGTTTAGTGGTTAATACATTTATTATAAGTTGTGATGCGGGGGGTTGGCGGTTTAGTGGTTAATACATTTATTATAAGTTGCAATCTGGGGGAATGGCGGATAGAGGGGTTTTGACGTGTCTGGTTTATTTTTGGGAGGCGGGTTAGATTTCAATGGGAAATAGGTCTCAAAAAGCTCCTTTTTCCTATTTTACACCTAGTTGAGCTGGGTGTAATTTTTCTCAATGTATGGGCAGCCTCCGACAGTGTATTAACAGTTTGTGTGGCCATTGGAAACCTGGTATTATTTATAGATTAGTAGCTTCTGATACTTTGTATGGGACACAAAAATGTTTTTGGCAGCCGGAGTCTGGTTGCCAAAATTGAGGTATAACGTGCCGTTGGAAGCAGGGGAACAATATTGCTTCCGACAGCATATATATCGCTTTGCAAGTGCACGCAAACCTAATTACGGCTGAATGGAAACAAGCCCCTATATAACTACTGCTAATGCAAATAATCCTGGTCTTTTCATTGATGCAAAACTGATATTTCCCCTTAAAAAGGGATATGAAACAGTGCTCCTTTGTTAAAAACGAATATGTGAAATTAAAGTAAATATAAAAAACAAATAAAAAGATTGTGCAAAAAACCCAACAAATAACTTACTTCTTTGCTTGCAAAATGAGCACTAAGAAATTCTCAGTATAGCCCTGCCACCATTGTTTTAAAGGGACACTCAATCAAAATTAAACTTTCATTATTCAGATAGAGCATGCAATTTTAAACAACTTTCCAATTTACTTCCATTAACAAAATGTGCACAGTCTTTTTATATTTAAACTTTTTGAGTCACCAGCTCCTACTGAGCATGTGGAATAATAAGTGTGTATGCATTTGTGATTGGCTGATGGCTGTCACATGGTACAGGGGGTGTGGAAAAATACATAACTTAAAATTGTCAGAAAAAAAATCTACTTCTCATTTGAAGTTCAGACTAAGTGCTATTACATTGTCTTATTATCTTGCATGTGTTCATTATGCAAATCTACAGTGTTGACTGGTCCTTTAAGAGCAGAGGATTTTTTCTGTCAGTTCTGGGCATGAGCAAATCTGACTCCCTGTTATCTAGTTTATTCACTAGCCAGTAGGGTTGCCACCTTGGCCATGTTTTCCAAGACAGTAATGAGTTACACATGCAGCAGGGTGTGCAGGCAGGAACATGACTAGTGCTGTCCAGCACTACCTGCACACCCTGCTGCATGTGTAACTCATAACTGTCCAGCAAAACATGGCTGAGGTGGCAACCTTACCTAGACGTTTTATAACATCAGGCTAAGATTAAACTTCTTGCAAAGGTCTGTGAGAGGAAGCACAAATGTAGTTAAAAAAAAAAAAAATGGTTAAATCCATTTAAATAGATGAATAACACATATTTCAATGATTTCTATGAAGTATAAGCAGCTGCTTAGTTCTTTTTTATTACAACAATGAAACAGATTGTTTAACCTCCCTTTAAGGCAGCAAATGACTAGAGAGAGACAAGGTTGAGTGGGGGAGGAAAACACTCGTTCACAGAAAAGAAGATATTATGGTTAACTCAAGCCTCCACGGAAGGAAATGGAACAAGCACAATTTTTCAGTTATTTTTACAAAATAAAAAAAAAATAGTGTTTGATTGTATATGGCAATAATAATAATATACTTTCAATAATGAAAAAGTGTATGCATTAAGTTTTGATGCACTGTACTCAAATTCTATCCCTCATTCAAACAAAAAACAGGATTTAAACATAGCAATTTGTTTAGCCTGAAAGAAACTGAACAAAACTGATTATATATTTTTATATTTTTTTGCATATAGTGCAGAATTATGTAACATCATTTTACCGTCCCTTTACCTATTAGCAAATACATATATAAATAAGTCACAATCTTTCAATGCTCAGCTGCTCTTTCATATGAATAACAGAAAACATTTTGGACAATGTCCCTTTAGATATGGAAAAGCCTGTAGCATTTAACCCCTTGCGCCATCTGAACATAGCTACTACATCACGCAGTACTTTGGTCAGTGTACTGTGTTGGCGTATTACCTATGCCCAACACAGAGGCGCATGTTCTGGTTCCCACTGTAAGCTTAAAGGGATACTGAACCCATTTTTTTTAATTTCATGATTCAGATAGAGAATACCATTTTAAGCAACTTTCTACTTTACTCCTTTTATTAATTTTTCTTCATTCTCTTGGTATCTTTATTTGAAAAAGCAGGAATGTAAGCTTACAAGCCGGACCATCTTTGGTTCAGCACCTGGGTAATGCTTGCTGATTGATGGCTAAATGTATCCACCAATCAGCAAGTGCTACCCAGGTGTTGAACCAAAATTGGTCCGGCTCCAATGCTTACATTCCTGCTTTTTCAAATAAAGATATCAAGAGAAACCGAAGAAAAAAATTATAATAGCAGTAAATTCAAAAGTTGCTTAAAATTGCATTCTCTATCTGAATCATGAAAGAAAGAAAAATTGGGTTAAATATCCCTTTAAACAGTGGGAGCTGCAACCAGGGGCATGCAACCAGGGGCAGAATGTATCTGCCTTTATATTGTGCCCCTTTACCATATGTCTGTGTCACTGTCACTCTCTGTAACAATCCTCCTTTGGTGCCAGTGGGAGGTTAAGGTAAAAATTAGAACATCTACAGACTTTAAATCATTCAACCTTTCCATATTAAATGCTGAAAGAGCCAAGTCTGTGTACGATGGAACGAAAGATGCTTCATAAATTTAAGCAAAAACATCTTGAATTGCGCATATCAATGAGTGATTGGAGTTTAAGATGATGGTACTTATCACTGATAAACCTCTCTGAATCAGACAAGTTAAAGCTGAAATTTGCAAATGTGTTTCAAATTGTGTTCATGGTACTGTGCAAATTCAATTTTTGCTTAGCCTGTTTTTAACAAAATAATAATGACTTGTATTTTAAAATAATCTCATTGTCTTCAGAAAAACAAATGAATGAGTTGCACATCATATTAGTTTTTTGTTAATTTTAGTAAAGATAGTGGGATATGTGAACGCAAGTCTAATGAATATTTCATGAAGCTTCAATGAGTCATCACCAGGAGCACTAAACGAGTTACCAAAATGAATAAAATTACTGCTTTTGATTGGCACACAATTGCTTTTAAATACACTGCATGTAAATGTACACATTTCTGAGACCTTCTCAAAGTTCTCTTTCATCCAAGATGTATTATGACAGCACGGTAAAGGCAGGATGTAGGGTCTCACCAGGAGTACAGTAGTGTTTTGAAATGTTCAATATGTTTTTATATATATATATAAAAAATATATATCAATAAAACTATAGAATAAAGACACCTAGAAAGAATAAATAAGGGACATGAAAGTCAAGAATAAACGTTCATGGTTCTGGGAGTATGCAATTTTAAGAGACTTTCAATTTATTTATATTATCAAATGTCCTTCATTGTCTTGATATCCTATGTTGAAACGCATACCTAGGTACGCTCAGGAGTAGCAATGCATTACTGGGAGCTAGCTGGTGATTGGTAGCTAGACACAACTCTCTTGTGATTGGCTCACCAGTCACATTCAGCTATGTCCCTGTAGTGCCTTGCTGTTCTGGAGTTGACGTTAGGTATGTGTTTTAACTTCTATAATGGGGTTAAACATAAAGTTATATGCAAACAACAGGAAAAAAGCTGTAAAACATTAAAATAGATTTTAATGTCCATTTAAAATGTATTTTAAAAAAGTTCTTACGTACTGGAAAAGATCATATTTATTTCACCTTTTAAAACCCAGCAGAGCTAAATGTTTGTCAATACATCATCAAACAGCTGTGTTTACTAGAGAGCCCTGGGCAGTAGATAGAGGAAAGTCATCAACCTATATTTCTAGCACCATTTTGTTTAGTTGTTATGGTATCAGGTTAGAAATACAAGGTCAGTAAATAGGACCTGTCTGTTGTTTAGCAATAGAATAACATATCAGCTAAGGCTAAACATTTATTAAAACGAATATTTGTTGACGGCAATTGTTTATTAATAACCAAACTCCACCCACTTGACTCATTTGGAGGAGCCACTCTGGGCTTTAATCATGGTCACATAAGTAGTTTTGTTTTGCAATTATTATCTGATAAAGGCAATTAGGGGTACAAATAAATAATACAAAGTATATTACAAAGTTGTTTTACTATGCATAGCTAAACATTTCATAGTCAATTCTAAAAAGTGATAGTACCAACAAATTCAGGACAGCTGGGATCTTTAAATATTTATTTGAAGTACTATGCAAAATACCTCTACTTATAAAATAAAGAAACCAAGCGGCACCATTTCACAGCTATTAATATTACAATTTACAAGCACTTATGTAGCAAACAATATTAAGTAATACAAATATTGATAATATAATATACTGTATAATATATTAATTATTTTGGTAGACTTATACTTTTGGTATACTTAGTACAAAAGCAGGCAGGGAAGTATAAAAGCATATGAGCATGTGACAAGCAAAATATGGCAGCAGATTTAGGTTATACATTTACTAGAACAGTAGGTGGCAGCAGCGTTTCATGTAATTTACTGGTCTAGAACTATGGGGTCGATTTATCAAAGGCTTTCGCCAGCCTTTGAGCCCCTACAGCTGCAGGTTCTCACAAGAGAACCTGCACGCCGCATTTAACAAGCAGCGGTCATCAGACCGCTGCTTTCCTAACCTTTTGCCACCTCTTGTTTAGGGAAATTCAATCTCTCCGGTCTTTTCCGACTGGGGAGATTGACCGCTCCTGCCCGCACGTGATTGGCTGTGCGCGGGCAGGGGGCGGGATTGCACATAAGCGATTGTGTAAAATGCTGAATTCCTGCAGGAGAATTCAGACCGCCAGAGGCGAGCTGCAGCGGACAGGGGTATATGCACCCTTGTCCGCCTCAGCTTGATAAATCGCCCCCTATGCATGCTATCCATCTAGACATTAAAAAGAATGCTATGAGTTCATTTAATAATAGAATAAAAAAAAAAATTGTGCTCTGCCTGAATCATGAAAGAAAATGTCCCTTTAATGGAATACTTCTAAAAATAAAAGGTGTTTTAAAAGGACATAAAAGTATAAAAAGAAAATGTTCTTATGCTCTAGAATATTATTTTATTGCAGTGTTGCTTTAATTTAAAGGGACATGAAACCCAAAGATTTTCTTTCATGATTCAGATAGAGCATACTTCTATTATCAAAATTGCTTCATTCTCTTGGTATTCTTTGTTAAAGGATCCACAATGCACTACTGGGAGCAATTCGAACACACTAGATGAGCCAATTACAAAAGGCATATTTGTGCAGCCACCAATAAGAAGCTAGTTCCAAAAAGTGCATTGAGAACACCTAGGTATGATGTTCAACAAAGGATACCAAGATAACAAAGCAAATTGGAAAGCTGTATGAAACTGCATGCACTTTCTGAATTCTGAAAGAAAATTTGAGTTTGCGTTTCATGTCCCTTTTACTGTGTGATTAACCCTTGCAAATGGGTTAAGCACATTGTTAAAGTCAGCACAAGAGGGAGAAGCAATGTACTACTGGGAGCTAGCTTAGTGCATCTGGTCAGCCAATGGCAAGAGGCAAATGTGTATAACCACCAGCATATGAAAAGCATATCCTATGGTTAAAGGTAAAATTGGGCCACCCTAAATTTTCTTGAACATTGTACGGATTGTGTAAAATGTTAGGGCACCTAGCAATACTGAAGTCATTTTCCCTTTACTGTAACGAACAGATGTCATTTAATTTGTGTAAAACAGATGTTCATGTAGATTTTTGATTTGCTTTAAAAGGTCATTAAATTTAATAGTTAAACTGTCATGATTTAGATAGAGCATGCAATTGTAAAACACTTCTGTCTTAATATATGCACACTCCTAAGCATGTGCAAGAGTTCACAATATATACATATATGAGCCTGTGATTGGCTGACCGCTATCACATGATGTAAGGGACAGGAAATGAAAAGGAAATTAGAAGAAAAAGAATTCAAAAGGAAGAGTTATGGATTGGTCTTGTCTTTTTTTTTTATTACATTTATTGATTATGCAGTTCTACTGTATTAATGTTTACATGGTACTTTAAGCAAATAATTTACTTTTACTAATTTCTAATAAACCCGTTTCCACCATTTATCTGAAACCCCCACTAAACATGCACTCATGTGATTAGCTCTCACACAGTTCTGTACTGGCTTTAGGGGTGCCCATAACCAATCCTGTGGATTTACAGTAAGGGTGCCTGGAGCCATTTAAAAAAAACAAAAAAACTTCACAATTTACTTCTATTGTCGAATTTTCTTTATTATCTTGATATCATTTGTTGAACAACATATCTAAATAGGCTTAGTAGCTGCTGATTGGTGGCTGCACATAGATGCATCGTGTAATTTGCTCACCCATGTGCATTGCTATTTCTTCAGCAAAGGATATCTGAAGAATGAAGCAAATTAAATAATAGAAGTAAATTGTAATGTTTAAAATTGCATTCTGTATCTGAATCACGAAAGAAAAAAAAGAAAATCGTATGTCCCTTTAAATTGCTGATTCTGAATTGCCGACAGGGAACATTGATTCCTCTCTGCATAGTGCAGGAGACCAAACTCCCTGTGCTCTTCTAGAACCCCAGACTGCCCCACGGCCCAAAAGATTGGCGTCTGTTGTCAAGATAGTCCATGACAGACAAAGGAAGGAAGGTCCAAGGGTCAAAGAAGGACTCTGTGTCTACCAAGAGAGAGATTGTCTGATAGATATAGCTAGAATAATTTGTTGTTGCAAGTGTAGATAATTATTTGACCACTAATTTAGCATGAGACCCACCACCTCCATGCATGGAGCTATTGATGAAAATTGAGCATTTTTCAAGTAGAGACGCCTTCTGAAGCTTTATTTTGCGAGGTACTATTAGAAACAGACGCATTAGGACTGAATCTATTATGACTCCTATTAATGTTATCTCTACACACAAGGATTGGACAAGGGCACTATATAGGCAAACTCCTCCTATATTTTAAATTGAGAGAGGTATTATATTTCCCTATCTACTGTATTTCTGTATGTGGGGAAGTGGTGCTAGCATTAATTCAACATATACAAAGGAACATTGGAACTAGGTTCCACAAAAAGTAATGCTATCTTAGCACTATGTGCCCAGATTAATGCATGAAGTAGGAACTTAGACTAAATAAAATTTAACTTTTATTGTTCAATTAAAAGATGGGATACAACATTAAATAAACACAAATTAAAATCCTTATCAGAATTTCCCTGCTATTGTACTAGTGTCTCACAGTTTCAATATCTCGCCTCTTCGTTATTACGTGGTATTGGGGGACACTGTAGTTATAAAATTATTCTATCGCTTAATAGTGACTACATTTTATTATTATTTGACCACAATCCTGGTATATTAGTGAGCCAGAATTTGATTGATATAAACTATTCAATATTCACGTTGCGGTTATGATTGGAAACTGGTATTCACATTGTTTACAATAATGTTTGGATAGTTGTTATAAGGTACTCTTCTCAAAAGCCAATAATTGGCTGTCATATATCACGTGGGTTAATAAGATCTATGTGATTGTTTGTTGCAATATATTATGACTCCTATTAATCTTACCCTTGTATCAGGATACAATGAGCTTTTGGGAACTTTAATTCTTCAACCGTGGTCTTGGAGAAAAGACAAAAGATTGTGAGTGTGAGTAATAGCTAGTGTCAGGAAGGAGATTGTACCAGGATGTCATCCAGGTACGGTGCAATTGAAATTTCCTGAGTTCTGATTCCCGCCAATAATGCACTCAACACAAGATGCGTGTAGCTGTGGCTAGACCAAACGACAGAGCGACAAACAGGTAGTGTTTGTCTAGATATGAAAATCTCAGGAACTGATAGTGATCTCTGTTGATGGAGATGTTAAGATATGCATCCTTGAGGTCTATGGTTGCCATAAATTAACCCTGTTGGATTAAGGATAATATTGTGTGGATAGTTTCCATTTTGAAAGTGGGAACCCTGACAAACAAGTTTAGGGCTTTTAAATCAAGGACATATCTGTAAGTCCCTTCCTTCTTTGGGACAATGAACAGATTGAATTTAAACCCATGACCCTGTTGAGACACCGGTACTGTGATATTTACTCCCATATCGTTTAAATCCTGAACACACTGCATAAAGGCTGCCACCTTTGAAGGATTTTTGAGGACATGAGACAGAAAGAATCATCCTGGAGGAGGTCTGGACCAAAAGTCTTTCCTCTAGCCCTGGGAAATGATGTTTTGAACCCAGGGGACTGATCTGAAACAGGCCTTTCGAAAAAGACTCAATCTGCCCCCTACCAGGACAGATTCTGGTCTGGGGGCTGCACCTTCATGCAGATTTAGTAGTGCACTTTTTGGATGGTTTGTTCTTTGCCCATGAAGAACCAGGCTTCCGTGCTGACTTGGAGGACTACGGCTTCTGAGAGGAGGACTTCTGATCTCATGAGGAACAAAAAGAACGAAACTGATTGCCCAGCATGCTGACTAAGATGTCCTTGCCAGCATCGCCATAGACATGTTTTTAACATCAATTTTGATGTCTATCAAAGCATCACACATAAAAGCTGGGGTCATTTTGAGGGCCTTAATGCAATTTTGAATATCATCAGAAGAGGATTGTTAAGTAATCATTTTAGATTATGAGTCACACCAGCGGGTTCCCGCAGCAGCAACACGTGATAGAATCTGTTGGTTTAAAGACCTGCCTGAAAGAAGAGTTTTCATAAGAAGGACTCCAGTTTGCGGTCCATTAAGTCTCTGAAAGAAGTGCTATCCTCCATAGGGATAGTCGTAGGTTTGGCAAGAGTGGAGATAGCTCCATCAACTTTAGGAATTGTTTCCCACACTTCCACATTCTCTTCTGGAATGGAATAGAATTTTTTTTTAAAAAAAAACCTGGAAATTTGAAAACAATATTTAACTGATTTACAGGTTTGTTTTCAGCAGGTTTGTCTTCTGAAATCCCATACAGTAAATTACTAAAATGCTCCACTTTAAATATAAAATAATAATCAAATTCAGAATCAGGAACCGGGTCCTGTTCTCCAGATAATACATCTCCCTCCGAATTAGATGATTTTGCATCCTTAGTGTCAGAGTTCTGTAGTACAGCAGGAATGTGAGGCTGAGGGTTAGAATTTTGCACAATTTCCTCAGAAGTTTGAGGTAAATCCCCAGAATTGTGCTTGCACTTACTTGGTTTGGAGAAAGCTGCTAAATCTGCAACTACACCTGAATTTAAAACAAGTGTACACAAGGTTAAGTCAGAAGTAGACCCTTGAGTAATATACACAGGACAAAAACTCCCTAAAGGAGGTAGAAGGTTGTGGCTGATTTGCATGTAAAATTTGAGGCAAACGAGTCTGATAGAGTTGATTGACCTGGCACACTGGAACCAATTTGCAAACTGAACATAATATTAAAAAAGGAGGGTTATCAGTGTTTTGATTTTCACACTTTTACTTAAAATAAAATATACCATTATTCACTACATGGCTCAGATACAGAAACATTAGACCTAAACCAGGGGACGACCTCGATTTTCGCTACCCTCTTCCTGACAGTACCCGACAGCAAGGGAGAAAAATTAGACCATTTTCCCTTTTCTTTCTTTTTTTTCCTCGCCCTACTTTCTTCTAGCCCCACCTGGACACCAGCACAGAAACTCCCCCCAGGATTTAGCCCTTTGGGTTACCTGTGCGATGCAATGCAATGAACGGCACCTAATATATTTACATATGCTACTATGTTTATACATACATCATCTTTTCCTACTTTTCAATGTTATAAACAGAGGTAAAATACTGTGGGACACGATAAGTACTTAGTTTCTCTGTATTGTTATTTAATTTGATGTGCATGATTAAATCCTTATATATAAATCGCATTTGTATGTATGACACCCTCAGCTTCACTCTCATATTCAGCTAACCATACACTCCAGAATACAATTTAAAGTATTAACCCTAACCTACAAAGCACTCAACAGTCTAACTCCCAACTATATTTCCTCTCTCATCGTGAAATACTCCCCATCCCATCCTCTTCGATCAACCTCTGACCTACGTCTCTACACTCCTGTTATCTCTACATCCCACTCCCGCCTCCAAGACTTTGCACATGCTGCTCCTGTCCTCTGGAACTCTCTACCCCGCTCCATCAGACTGTTTTCAACCTTGTATAGCTTCAGAAGATCCTTGAAAACCCACCTATTCAGAGAGGCTTACCATCTCTCCTCCATCCTGCATCCGAACCAAGCTAATACATGTACATGAACTGCTTGACTCACTGCTGTAAATGCAACCGATGTAACAAGCTACCCCAACCTTATGTCTCTGCACCCTAAACCTGTAGACTGTGAGCTCTCCGGAGCAGGACCCTCTTCCTCTTGTGCTAGATTTGTTTAGTCTTGTTATGTTTTGTATTGTATCACAAATCTTTGTCATTGTATACCCCTTTCATTGTACCCAGCGCTACGGAATTTGGCGGCGCTATACAAAAAAATGATAATAATAATAATAATAATAATGGTGAGAGATATAGTGCATCAACAGATGCTCTCCACCTCCTTTTCAATCTTCTAGTGACATTTGAATAAAAAGATCCTCGTCTCTCCTAGTTGATGTTGTGACTCTATTTTGTGACCCATGGATATAACAGCAGTTTTATGTTCTAGAATAACTGAACAATGTATTGAGTTTATTATGCTCCAACCATTTGATATCTGTTTGTATATTTTCAAATTGAACATTAGTAAAATGAAAATATTGAGAAAAAAGATGGCTTTTAGTAGATGACCCCTCTAAAGTGTTAAAATTAAAGGGATACGAAACCCAAAAATCTTCTTTCATGATTTAGATGGAGCATACAGTTTTACAAAAACTTTCAGTATCCTTTGTTGAAAATATCTAGATAGCAGCTAGCTTGTAGCTCCTGAGCCTGATTGGTGTCTGCATATATATGCCTCATAATTGACTTATGTTCAGCTAGCTCCCAGTAGTGCATTGTTGCTCCTTCAAGAAAGGATAACAAGAGAATAAAGCATAATTGATAATAGAAATAAGTCAGAAAAATGTTTACAATTGCATAGTTTATCTAAATCATGAAAAAAAATGTTTTGTGTTTCATGTCCCTTTAATATCAGATAGAAAATGGTAGATAGACCTCAACACTAAACCTAATAACCCCTCTCACAACTATATTTACACAGTGGTGAAAGTATAATTAAGTCCCAAAGCCCCAGTCTGACACCCAAGTAAGTCCCCTGGCAGCTCTGTATCAGTACTCACCCCCTCCAATGCTAAAAATAATTATGTTTGTAGTAAGAAATATAATAAAACAGCCTGAAATTGTTCTTGAGCTGCTTTATCCTCACTAGCAGCTCTAGAGTGAGAGGAAAAGCCTGGGAATGCTGAGGGGGCAGGGCTACTGCCCAGTTACAAGCCAATGCCTTAGAGAGGCTTTAAAGGGATACTGAACCCCAAACAAATATTTCGTGATTCAGACTTTCTAATTTACTCCTATTATCAATTTTTCTTCATTCATTTGCTATCTTTATTTGAAAAAGAAGGCATCTAAGCTTCTTTTTTGGTTCAGACTCTGGACAGTACTTTTTTATTGGTAAATGAATTTATCCACCAATTAGCAAGAACAACCCAGGTTGTTCACCAAAAATGGGCCGGCATCTAAACTTACATTCTTGCATTTCAAATAAAGATACCAAGAGAATGAATAAAATTTGATAATAGTAAATTAGAAAGCTGCTTAAAAATGTCATGCTCTATCTGAATCACGAAAATAAATTTTTTGGGTTCAGTGTCCCTTTAAGTGAATAAAACAAAGGTTGTGCACTAAGCATAATAACTTATTTTAACATGCCCCAATATGCCCTCCAGGGTGACAGGGTTGTGTAGATCTGAACTGCAAACTGCACAGTGCAGAGCACGGCTCTCTTAAAGGGTCAGGCTCCTATTTTGAATGAAGTACCTTAAAACGTTACCCAGAGTTACCATAGTGCTGAAAATGGGCTCAGTCTTACCTGGCCATGCCCCCAATACATTTAGGACCAACAGGGACCTGAGAAAAAGAAAACATAGAGTGGGGCAAAAAAGTATTTAGTCAGCACCAATTGTGCAAGTTCTCCCACTTAAGGAGATGAGAGAGGCCTGTAATTTTCATCATAGGTATACCTCAACTATGAGAGACAAAATGTGGAAACAAATCCAGACAATCACATTGTCTGATTTGGAAAGAATTTATTTGCATATTATGGTGGAAAATAAGTATTTGGTCACCTTCAAACAAGCAAGATTTCTGGCTCTCACAGACATGTATCTTCTTCTTTAAGAGGCTCCTCTGTCCTCCACTCATTACCTGTATTAATGGCACCTGTTTGAACTTGTTATCAGTATAAAAGACACCTGTCCACAACCTCAAAACAGTCACACTCCAAACTCCACTATGGTGAAGACCAAAGAGCTGTCGAAAAACATCAGAAACAAAATTGTAGACCTGCACCAGGCTGGGAAGACTGAATCTGCAATAGGCAAGCAGCTTGGTGTGAAGAAATCAACTGTGGGAGCAATAATTAGAAAATGGAAGACATACAAGGCCATTGATAATCTCCCTCGATCTGGGGCTCCATGCAAGATCTCACCCCGTGGGGTCAAAACGATCACAAGAACCGTGAGCAAACATCCCAGGAGCACACGGGGGACCTAGTGAATGACCTGCAGAGAGCTGGGAGCAACGTAACAAAGGCTACCATCAGTAACACACTACGCCGCCAGGGACTCAGATCCTGCAGTGCCAGGCGTGTCCCCCTGCTTAAGCCAGTACATGTCCGGGCCCGTCTGAAGTATCCAGAAGTGAATTGGGAGAATGTTATATGGTCAGATCCCAAACACACCACCCGGGCAATGAAGGAGTGGCTTCGTAAGAAGCATTTCAAGGTCCTTGAGTGGCCTAGCCAGTCTCCAGATCTCAACCCCATAGAAAACCTTTGGAGGGAGTTGAAAGTCCGTGTTGCCCAGCGACAGCCCCAAAACATCACTGTTCTAGAGGAGATCTGCATGCAGGAATGGGCCAACATACCAGCAACAGTGTGTGACAACCTTGTGAAGACTTACAGAAAACATTTGACCTCTGTCATTGCCTACAAAGGATATATAACAAAGTATTGAGATGAACTTTTGATATTGACCAAATACTTATTTTCCACCATAATTTGCAAATAATTCTTTCCAAATCAGACAATGTGATTGTCTGGATTTGTTTCCACATTTTGTCTCTCATAGTTGAGAGAGGCCTGTAATTTTCATCATAGGTATACCTCATCTTCTTAAGTGAGAGAACTTGCACAATTGGTGGCTGACTAAATACTTTTTTGCCCCACTGTAGTGTCATGAGGAGTGCAGGCTAAGTCCCCTAGCTATTCTGTACCAGTGTCAAGTACCTACTAATGGCCTCTGGGCTGTGTGTGTGCTATGTTAAGGCACTTACCTAGATTAACACCCCTCCACTGGCTTACCAAGCATGTCAAATCCTTGTTAAGGCAGCTGCAGCAGTATTCAGAAGAGAGCTCATACATTGCAGGGATCAGGTACTGCAGAGGATTGCAGTAGGAAATACATGTGTCCCTCTGGGGGAGGCTAAAGACAAGTTCCTGCGATGCCTGAGGGTAGTTATGGCTAAAGTCACATAGGAAAATACTGTGCCATAACAGGGTATTCCTATGTCCCTATATCATTCAGCTGCTGTGAAATCTGTCTTCTATCTTCTTTGTAAATGTCAATTCCTAGGGACTCTGGGTCTCACATTGTTTGAGCTCCCAATTTAAATCCATAAGCAAGCAGCGGAAACACCTCTATTCTCAACCAACTCCTACGAGGCAAAGAACAAACTGAATAGAGATGGTAGAGATTTTAAGCCCTTGTATGAGTTCTTGACCTTCTCCAAGTGGCGGGAAATATATCCCTTATGTTATAGAGGACTGTAGACCATCATCATTTTACGAAATAAAGGCAATAATAAGGGGGCTATTTGTAAACAATTTAACCCATTCCAACAGACAAAATGGATCACTGTGAATACAAATGACTACTGCAATGCCCCTTTAAAGTTTTGCTTATGCCTCATAAGGACTTATGTCCCCTCAATGTGTGTCTATTTTATTAATATTGAATCTGCTGTGAGCTATGGTGCTGCAATTGGGTTTTCCTAAAATAAAAGATTAAAATATGCTTATGCTCCTAACCCTCACCACGTGCACTGACTGCACAACCATGTACATTTCTTTGACTGATGGAATATTCCCTTTGCACAAATGTACTACGGCAACACATCTTTAAATCAAGGACACCTATTTGCAGTCATGATGCAACTGTCACAGCAGATTGCATCCATCAGAGTTTCAGTGCTTGATAAAAAGGCAAGAGAATCTTATATGGGGTTTAAATTATGTGTCTAAAAGACTGTGCATTAACCCCTGCTTATTGCCAGCATAGTGTGCAGGTTATTACCTATTTTCTTTATTTAGCAGATATCTATAAAAAAAAGGCCAGTCAATATGTATGCACGTTTGTGTGTACACACAATATTTTTACTGAAAACTCAACTACCCTAAGAGTATAATTTTAAAGTCAAAATAAGATACTCCTAGGTAGATATTTGAAAGAAAAACAGGAGCATAGGTATTCAAACCCCTCATATTAATATTTAGTTTTGCTGTAATAACTTTAATTCATTTGGGATAATTACACAAAAGCTTTCAGTTGCTCCAGGAGGTTCATCTTGGTTGTGTGGCACTTGTGGGCTGCAATATTCAAATATTACCAAATAAAGGATTAAGATCAGGACTTTTAATTGGTCACTGTAGAATATTCACATTTTTTGAGCCATTCCATGGTTACTTTTGCCTAGTTCATAGCATCATTGTCATTCTAAAAGGTGAACTTTCTCCCAAGCTTCAGCAGACAGAACAAGGTTCTTCTGCAGTGTAGTGCCCTGTACTGTGCTCCATCCATTCTTCCTTCAGTTCTCACAAGAATCACAGGCCCTGCTGATGAACAGATTCCTACAACATGATACTGCCACCACCATACTTAACTGTAGGGACAGTTTTTGTTAAGGTTTGAGCAGGGTTTTCCTTTATGCCCCACACAATGCTTTAAAATTTGCCCAACAATGTCTACCTTGGTCTTATCTAACCACAAAATCATTTCCCATATCTTAACCGTGTCAGTCTCGTGCTGTTTCACAATCTCTTACCGTGCTTTCATACGGCTGGTTTTGAGTTTTCCATACAGGCCAGTTTGATGCATAGCTCTTGAAATGTTCAACTGGTGCTCTTCACAACTATTCACCTCTGTAGCTCCTTTAAGGTGACTGATGGTCTCTTCTTCACTTCCATCAAAAAAAAAGTCTCCTCCTTGCTTGGTCCTTGAGATTTTGAGGACAACCTATTCTTGGCAGGGTCTGCATGGCAAAATATGGCCTCCACTTCAGGAAAATTGATCAAACAGTGCTAACTGGGATGATGAAACACTTTGATTTTACGTAGTATCCTTCTCCTAACTGATGCAGTTTGGGTACTCTCTCTCTTACTGCTGTAGTATGCTTTGTATTCCTCATTATTGCAGTTTTCTATCAGATCTGCACTGCAGCCAATGAACGCACAAACAAACACACATAAAAATGGTATATAATCAGCTATTCAACAATTAAACACTGAATTGCAAATTATGCTTACGAAATATGTCTAAAGAGCATTTAATATTGGTTATTTTTTGTTACCAAATTTTGAATTGCATTGTGGCCCAGGACAAATCTATTGAAAAGTCTCTGTTTCTGACCCACCTCCTCTGCTGTGGACAGTTAAGGAGATATAAATAAGCTCTTGCATTAATCAAGCAATCACTGTGTAGAATGTTGCTAGGTTCCTGTTCTAGACTCTCCAGCAGGCACTCTAGTTGCTGAGGGCAGTGGAAAAACACAACTCAGAGTTGTATTGAAAACAAAATAATAATATTATTAATAATAATAAAAAAATAAAAAGCAGGCAACATTTTAATGGCAAACAACATAGATCTAATACATACACACACACATTATATATATATATATATACACACACACACATTATATATATATATATATATATATATATATATATATATATATATATATATATATATATATATATATATATATATGGAAAGCAGAGTTTTGCAAAGGCGCTACCAAGTTAAAACTAATAGCGCCAAGCACTGACAAAAACGCCCAATTTAAAGTGAATACATATTGCAATATTCTCCTAGTTGTCACTGCTAGCTTTATGTAAAAAAAAAACTTTCACCAGCTCAGCAAATTTATTTTATATTTTAAGGCAACTTAGCAAATAAAGATGTGAATAAGGCCAGTGATTCCTGAAGAGGTAAAACAGCACAGAGTTATTTTACCAGCTTTTTAAAATATCCAGCACTGCATTTCCAATACACATGAGAAGTATGGGGGGGGGGGTTGTTTTGTTATTTTGGTTTGCAAAAATGCTCATGTTACAAGTTATTACTGCTAAAGCAATATCATGTAATAGGCACTTAATCCACTGCTAATTGGTCTTATGCCTTGTCTTTGTCTGCCACACTAGAGATTGTAAACAGGTTGGAACTGAGTAGTGGGCACTTGGCAGGTTGGGTATTGATGATATAACCAACAGAATTATGAGCTTGCCTGGTTGGCTCCTTAGGCAAAAAAGAGCCAGGAACTTGCACTACAGAAAGTCGCCTTAGCGAGGTCAGGTGCTGCACAAGCAGAAGCACAGCGGGATGGAACAGATCCCAGAATGCTGCTGCAGTAGCGTAACAGGGCCCCTGGGTAGACACAGGGCAGATTGGAGCTCGAGGCACAAAGATAAACCTGCTTAACTGAAGCTCCGCAGGTAGAGAACATAAGACAGATGAAAGGACAAAAGATTAAGCAAGGTCAAGATGTAATTTTTGTAGCCAAAATGTGTTAAATTTATTTTTTCCAACCAGGTGAAAATGTATTAATTTCTGATGTATTTTGAATGTGTCATAGGCATTAGCAAAAATGTATCATTTGGTATAAAAATTGGGATATTAAAGGGACACTAAACCCAATTTTTTTCGTTCATGATTCAGATAGAGAATACAATTTTAAACAACTTTCCAATTTACTTCTATTATCTAATTTGCTTCATTTTTTAGATATCCTTTGTTGAAGAAAGAGCAATGCACATGGGAGAGCCAATCACACCGGGCATCTATGTGCAGCAACCAATCAGCAGCTACTAAGCCTATCTAGATATGCTTTTCAGCTAAGAAAATCAAGAGAATGAAGCAAATTAGATAAGAGAAGTAAATTAGAAAGTTGTTTAAAACGTCATGCTCTTTCTAAATCATGAAAGAAAAAATTTGGGTTTTAGGACCCTTAATTCCTCCTGTATGTGTTTGTAAAATTGTGTTTTGTCCCTTACAAGTTTTATATCATTGTTTTATTTAAATGAATTGTACCTATGAACAGCGTTGTGGAATATGTTGGCGCTTTATAAATAAAGTATAACAATAATAATACCAAAGTGTATTCCCTGTGTCTACCACAGATAATAGGGACTCCAAGGAAAGCAGACTGGTTGAGGATCTTTATGAGCTTCAGATGCCAAGTACACAGAGGAGCGAAGCACAAAGGATTATATGATGATTAGTAGAGAATTGTGTACATATGGAACAGCTGTTTGCACAAAGAGGCTTTAAGGGAGTGAATATAATTAGAGGTACTGTTAAAACTTTGTTCAAGTAACTTTACTGGCATTATTTTAGCCATTACTAGTTGCTTAAAGGGACACTAAACCCACATTTTTTCTTTCATGATTCAGATAGTGAATGTGTTTTTAAGCAACTTTCTTATTTATTCCTATTATCAAATTTTATTTGTTCTCTTGCTATCTTTATTTAAAAAGCAGGAATGTAAAGCTTAGGAGCTGGCTCATTTTTGGTTCAGAGCCTGGGTTAAGATTGCTTATTGGTGGCTAAATGTAGCCACCAATAAATAAAAGTGCTATACAGGGTGCTGAACAGCAAGAGAACAAAGAAAATTTGATAATAGGAGTAAATTAGAAAGTTGCTTAAAATTATCTGCTCTATCTGAATCATGAAAAAAAAAAAAAGAAGAATTTAGTATCCTTTAATGGAGCGTCATTGTTGTTGATTTTATTGGGACTGGGCTTGTTAATTTAGGACTTTTAAAAAGGACATTCAAGTCAATTTTTTTTATGTATGCATCAGAAAGTATTGATTTGATTGCAAAAGAACTGCAACCAAAATAAAGGCATTTACAACTGTGACTTTGTAAGAAAAATATATATGTTTTGCCACAAACCTCTTGAATATTACTTATCTTACTCCCTTAATGTGGATATTAGTAACCTATATAAATGTATCAACCAATCACTGTGCAGCATGTATAAATGTCAGGTATCTATCTGCATTTCATGGAAATTACTCCAGCCCACGTGCTGGAGGGTGTGGAATCACTACAATTTACAGAAAAAGCAGAGGAAAATAAAGAAAGCGCATTGCAAAATTCTTTAAAATTATGCATAATTGAATATTTTAAGGCAAAGAACGTCTTGAGATTGATGATTCAGATAGAGCACACAATTTTAAAACAACTTTCCAATTTACTACTTTTATCTAATTTTCTTGGTATCCTTTGTTGACAAGCATACCTAGATAGTCTCAGAAGCTGGGAGCTAGCTGCTGCTTGGTGGCTGCACATGTGTCTCCTATCATTGGCTTAAAAATGTGTTCAGCTAGCTCCCAGTAGTGCATTACTGCTCCTTCAATAAAAAGGATACCAATAGAATGAATCAAAATTGATAAAAGAAGTAAATTGGAAAATTGTTTACAATAGTATGCCCTATCTGAATCATGAAAGAAAAATTGGATGGTTTTGTGTCCCTTTAAATCAAGTTCAGGATAGGTTGCTAGTTAAAAAAAAAAGGTATAGGTTGAGATTCAACATCAGCAAAGTCCAATTCAAGCAATCACCAAGTATCAATAGGCTACAGAAAGAATTGTTTTGCTAACATATTTAGCCTTCTTCAAATCAATTCTAATAACATAACCTTATTCCATCAGTCGAGTCATAAAGTAAAGAAAACTGATCTATTTATAAATGGTTAATGGAACAAATGTCATTTTATAATAACCCTTGCGCTGCTGAGGATTTTTGTTATTTGAATGGTCTGAGACGAATGATCAGCCGGCATCAGGTCATTAAGGGGGATTCTGGGTTGTATAATCTGCTAAAGGTGGAGAGGCTTTAACTGTGAAATTGTTAGCTAGCAGCTGTGCTATGCTGAGTGGCCCAAAGGGAGCTGATTGGTACAGAAAGCAGGAAAACAATTAGCCAAGACCAGAAGAAAAAGCACTCCAATAGCTTAGCAAGCAGAGACTCTAGACATTCTACAACCTTGCTATCAAAAACAGGCTCAGGATCCAAAGAGGCATCTGTGATATATGTGGTCTGTCATTTTCTTAACGGATAGAAAGGAAAAATAGTAAAATGCTCTAATGTACTAGAGAATTGTATTGCACTATTTATTGTAAAGAACGTCAAAAGGGTAAAACTCATAGTTAAAGTCAGCTCCAGAGCAGACATGCACTGCTGGTCCAGCGTTGAACATATCAGCTTACTATAACTATGCTCTACCACATTAGAACATTTTATGATTGTTTCTTTATGTCCCTTTTAGGCAAACATGGCATACACCTCAACTATCTCTAGTCCACTGGTTTTCAAACCTGTCTTTAGGCCTCCCCAACAGGCCAGATTTTCAGGATAACCTTGGATTAGAGCAGGTAAAATAGCCATACTTACTAATCAGCTGATTATTTCATCTGTGCTCGAGTTCAGATATCCTCAATTTGAACACAAACAGACTTAAAAGGGACAGTCTTGTATAAATTAAACTTTCATTATTCAGATTGGACTTTTAATTTTAATCAACTTTCCAATTTACTTTTATCATCAAATTTGCTTTTTTTCTCTTGCTATTCTTAGTTTAAACTAAACCTAGGTAGGCTCATATGCTAATTTCTAAGCCTTTGAGGGCTGCCTCTTATCACATGCTTTTTAAATCTCTTTTCAACACAAAGAGACAGAAAGTACACGTGGGCCATATAGATAACACTGTTCAGGCACAGAAAGTTATTTAAGATCTAGCACAAAACAATGCTAAATTTAAGACAATAGATAATAAAAACAGTCACAGTCATGTGATCAGGGGGCTGGAAGAAGGTTCCTAGATACAAGGTAATCACAGAGGTAAAAAGTACATTAATATAACTGTGTTGGTTATGCAAAACTGGGGAATGGGTAATAAAGGGATTATCTATCTTTTAAAACAATAACAATTCTATGGTAGACTGTCCCTTTAACACTTAGATTTTTGATTGTAGAATATATGTATATCTTCACAAGAAGAACTCTGGCACTACAAGATAATCAGAAGTGCAAAATAATCATAAAAACACATTATGCTAAGTCACCATGAACACTATGTAGAGACATAAAAAGCTTCTCCATAAATGAAAAAAGGGAGAGATACACTAGTGTTAAACTCCCATAGGGGGCGCTTCCTAGATAATTACCACTATCCTAAGAGTACAATATGCAGCATATACAATAATAAAAAAAACCACAAACATATATATACACCAAAATGTCCGAAACAAATCTCCAATCCAGAGGCAGCACTCTGTCGAAGGATGTTTGAATCCTGGTAAAAGATGGTCTGTAAAAGAAGGAACACGGAGGTGCCACAATTGCCTAGTACCACCGACACAAGTGGAATAGATAGCAAAACAAAAAGGTACGCACAAGTATAATGCACCCTATTGTGCTAGTGAGGCAGGCTGGAACTTTTGCAGTAGTCCAGCTCACTGTATAAAAACCGACTATTGTCCAAACAAGGAGAATCCACGGGGGTCTTCACCAACTCCTGTTCAGGGAATATAAAATAGACCACCATAGCCTAGTACAGTATAGTAAGGCAGAATTGTAGGAAAAAATGCACTTACAAAATAGAAAGCACATCCAGGTGCAATACAGGCAGACTGAACTCCACTGCAGATAATGCTCCCAACTCCAAGATGATAGAATCCAAACGACACCAGCAAGTGTGTATGGTAAAAACTATTTTTTTATTAAAAGCGACGCGTTTCTCAGCCTCTATATGGCGGTTTCCTCAGGCTTACACAAAAAATTAAAAATACACACTTGCTACGTAAAGGGTGTGAGCCCTTCTGATAGGTTAATTAGGTGATGACTACCATCTGTGTATAGCGGCCTCCTTTTAGTTTAGCTGCCATGGTAATGTAAAGTAAACAACATAGACCATATACATAGTAATGTGAACATGCAAACAGTATACAAAAAATACAGATTAACAATATTAAATACAGACAGACAATCAGACACAAAGTTGCGTCAATGTATCCTAACAAAAAGTGATTGCAAATATACATACATTATGAGACTTACACAATATACTATACTATTCATTATAAATGCCCCAATAAACATAAAAGAAAATGTATACTTTATAACAGGATACAGTCCTACGTTAAATACAGATATTCATATGTACGATCAGCAGCAGAATAATCTCATCGTTAATAGTAGGTGTTTTAAAGGACTAGTCAACACAGTAGATTTGCATAATCAACAAATGCAAGATAACAAGACAATGCAATAGCACTTAGTCTGAACTTCAAATGAGTAGATTTTTTTTCTGACAATTTTTAAAAGTTATGTCTATTTCCACTCCCCTTGTACCATGTGACAGCCATTAGCCAATCACAAATGCATACACGTACCATGTGAAAGCCATCAGCCAATCACAAAATGCATATACGCTTATTCTGTGAATTCTTTCACATGCTCAGTAAGAGCTGGTGACTCAAAAAATTTAAATATAAAAAGACTGTGGACTTTTTTTAATCAAAGTAAATTGGAAAGTTGTTTAAAATGGCATGCTCTATCTGAATAATGAAAGTTTAATTTTGACTTGAGTGTCCCTTTAAGTGTTTATATAAATAGACTTAAACTATATATATTTATATAAATTCCACTTTCATATGATATTGAGAGTGCACCTACTAGGACAACTGTTAATCACAATGGTCATCACGCCGCCATCAAACTCCAAATACATTCTTACTAACCCATAAAGGGTGTGTGATCAGCAGACCAGTGACAAGCTACCAAAAAATGAGAGAGAGACGGCTGTGAGATCACCATAGGTCAAAAGGAAACCATACCCCCACTGCATCACCTCCTAGGCAAGAGTCTAAACATTACACTTTATGTCAGTGAAAGACACCGGGGCGAGTCAATCATGCTGTGTATATATGCCGCTACTAGTCGTTATGCAAGCCATATACCTAAGGCTACCTCTTCTTCTCATTTAATGTAGTAGTGTGGATAAGCCTTCAAATCAGTGGTTAACGTTCATCTGGATCCTTTTATTACACCTCTAAAACCACCTTAATTCTAAATTCAAAAATAATAATATTAAAAAATGTGAAGAATATTGTTATAGAGCTAACCTACAATATATACAATAGTAGATTGCTCCGTAGAACAGCTATATATGCCAGTGTATATAATACAACAAAAGTGTCTAAAAAATGTGTATAACCAATGTTAGTAATAGGATAATACATGTATGGGAGTGCATCTATTCTAACCCATACTCTGATCTAATTAAGAGAAAAAAAGGCAAAAATACATCTGACCCAAATTTGTTTTGAGGTAGATGACACTACTCAAAGAATTGACCATAAGATGCACTAATTGCTCAACGATACGCTGTTACTATATTTCACATTTGATAATAAAGCAAACTATGACAACATGTTATAAATCTACCCCCAAGGGATAAATGTTAGAGAAACAGAAAGACACTGACAGATGTGACTTGAGAGATAAGGGACTCTGGGACCCAAACACGCTTGATTTGCCAAGGGTCATGAAAAAAAAAAATACTTAGGTACTTTTTAGCCACAATTTGCAAGGACAGGCTTTTTTTTATTACCTTCTTATTATTAAAGGTGTATCATTTATTCCTAGCATCAGCTGCTTTCATGCTCAACATATTTTTCATATGTATGTTTCATGTAGTTATTTCTGGGACTCCAGCAAGCATTTAATAACATGGTGTTTAATTAATAATTAATGAAGAGCTGAACTGCAGCTTCCTCGTAATAAGCAAGACACTTCACCACCTGTGACCATACAACATCTTCCTTAAAAAATCCCTACTGGGATTCCTTTAGATAATGCAATACTGACCTAAGTGATCTATTTATATTCATTGTTGTTTTCTTTGTTTGTTTTTTCCAGTTCTAGGCACAGGGAAAAAAAACCGTCTAACCATCCCCCTCAAACGTGTTCATAAAGTGGTAGATCTGAATATATCTAATGCTGCCAAGTGCTGCAGTAACTAGGAGACAGAATATTATTAAATGAAAGAAGGAAAAAAGCAACACTTTAAGAAGCCTTTGTGTTTTCACAAGAGAAGCCTTCATGTTTTCCCATCTTGTTAGAAGTTGTTTTGAATGCATTTCTAATTTCTTCTTTCACACTTGGTAATTTTTTTTATTTATTTTTTAACCAAAGAAAGTTGATGTTTTATTAAAAGCTTTTAAACTTGAATGTACCCACCCCTACCTATTCTTTAAAAGGGACATAAACAAAATTGTTCTCTTACATTATTCAGATAGAATATACATTTTTAATTAAATTTCAATTTACTGCTATTGTACAATGTGTTACTTTCGGTGTCCTTTGTTGAAAGAGCAGTGATACACTACTAGGAACTAATGACAAGCAGCACATATCTTCAGTCACCAATCAGCAGCTAGCACCCAGTAGTACATTGCTGCTAATGAGTATACCTAGGTATGCTATTCAGCAAAGGTTGTTTAAAGGGATAGGAAACCCCCAAAAAATGATTTCATGATTTAGAAAGAACATACAATTATAAATAACTTCCAATTTACTCCTATTATCAAATGTGCTTTGTTCTCTTGTTATCCTTTGCTGAAGGAGCAGCATTGCACTACTAGCAGCTAAATGAACACATCTAGTAGCCAATCACAAGAGACAAATGCATACAGGCACCAATCAGCAGCTAGCTCCCATTAGTGTAGGATATGTGCATATTCCTTTTCAACAATACCAAGAGAAAGGAGCACATTTGAAAATAGAAGGGAATTTTAAAAAGTGTCTTAAAATTACATGTTCTATATGAATCATGCAAGTTTCATTTTGACTTTATTTTTCCTTTAAGACTCTATTTCTGATCTTTTAGGATTGCACTTGCATCATTGTCTATAAAAGGTGCATGGGTGCAGTACAATTTTAAACAGAAGCATTTTTGCAATTTACTTCAATTAGCAAAAATGCTTCTAGTAAAAACTATTAATGTTTTTAGCGGCATACACAAGTATGCTGAGAGAGCTCTGCAACATTATTCAAGCGCCATGCCTTCTCATAGATTAAGCAGTGACTTGTATGACACACACAACATTTTCAGATATAATACACACCACCGCCAGCCCTCTGAGCTTGAATATTGGTGCACAAGGTTTTCACAGCATATGTGCGTATGCCACTGAAAAACAGTAATAACTTTTGCTAGAAACCATTTTGCTTTTATTTATATACATACACACATGCAACAAACCAGGATTTTCACCAACGCTTATGAAGAGAGAGAAAGAGAGAAGGAGAGAAAGAGAGAAAGATCACTACTTCACAGCCTTTACTGTGAAGTAGTGACGTTTCGGAGAAAGAAAGAGAAAAAGAGAGAGAGAATAGGAGAGAGAAAAAGAGAGAGAGAAAGAGAGAGAAAAAGAGAGAGAAAGAGAGAGAGAAAGAGAGAGAGAGAGAGAGAGAGAGAGAGAGAGAGAGAGAGAGAGAGAGAGAGAGAGAGAGAGAGAGAGAGAGAAAGAGAGATTTGTAAGAAACAAAACTTGCACACTGTGGTCTTTTCAATGTCTTTTCAGTGACGTTTCGGGGACAAAGTATCTGGTCTGAGGAAAGGGATACTTTGCCCCCGAAACGTCACTACTTCACAGTAAAGGATTTTGAAAAGACCAGAGAGTGCAAGTTTGGTTTGTTACAAAAATATCTAGAGATAGAGAGAGAGAGAGAGAGATAGATAGAGAGAGATAGAGATAGAGACAGTAAAGAATTTTAAAAAGACCAGAGAGTGCAAGTTTGGTTTGTTACAAATATATATATATATATATATATATATATATATATATATATATATATATATATATATATATATATATATATATATATATATATATACACACATACACAGGTATATATATTGAACTGCATTTATGCATATTTCAATTGCAAGATTTCTATCCCTTTAATTTGTTTAGATCCCTGGTCTATATTAGCAGTTATTCCTACTCAGTTTGCCAACAACTGGACTAGTAAGTTTTACTTCTGAATTCTACTACTCTGCGATTGCCTTAATAAATATGTAAATATATTTAAAATATTTAATTTACTTCAGACTGCAATGCTTAGTTGAGATTAGTTTTTTTGTCTTTCGGTAATATTTATTTCTATAACTATTAATTCTTTATGACCTTAATATAAAACTCAGTATATTTCATATTTTAGATTTATTGGTACTTTTTATATAAAAATACTAGTCAAAATAATTATAAATTATGAATATGATTCTATTGAATAAAACGTGTTTTACATGTTTTAATAATGTTTCGAAGTTTGTAAAACAAGTGATAAAGGACAGTATACCCATAGTAAAGTTAAGTAAAAACTAGAATTCGACAAACCAAATGCTGTTGTAATGTGGGAAATGAAAAATGTAATAGCCATGGTGCCCTATGGTGTAATATTATAAATTTTGCAAGCTAGTATGTCAATGAAATCTGATAATTATTCTTTCTAAAAATTCAGACTTACAGGGCAATAGAAGTGCAAATAAAAATAATGCTCTAGTGAGTTACATGCAGGCAATAGTTCAGTAATAAAATGCTCTGTGTTAAAGTCAGCCCCACAGCAGCAATACTAGGAGCTAGCTGAACACATCGGACTAGCTGTCCCTGTTGCATTGATGCTCCTGAGCGTACCTAGGTCTGCTTTTCAACAAAGGACACCAAAGGAACAAAGTGAATTTGATAATAGAAGTAAATTGAAAAGTCTCTTAAAATTGCATGCTCTGTTTGAATCATGAATGTCTTATTTCTTTCACATTTTTAAAGCCTCATAGAAAGATATTACGGCAAATCTGCCAAATGTCCAGCACAATCTGTAATAAGGAGCCAAGTCTCACTTTCCTTCATGTGTAGGACACAGAAGAATTCTGAAATTTGACCTTAAAGTGACAGTCTGCTCCAAAATGTTTTTATTAAAAAGATAGACAACACCTTTACTACCCATTCTCCAGCTTTGCATAACCAACATTGTTATATTAATATACTTTATAACACTTAAACCACTAAATCTATGCCTGTTTCTAAGCCCCCGCAGGTCGCCTTTATCTCAGGGCATTTTTATAGCTTTTTACAGCAAGACACTGCTAGTTCACATGTGCCATAAATATACCATTGTGCTTACACCTGTGGAGTTATCATGAGTCAGCACTAAGCTAAATGCAAGTCTGTAAATAGCACTACGACAAGGGGGCAGCCTACAGAGGCTTAGATACAACGTGTTGGTTGTGCAAAACTGGGGAATGGGTAATAAAAGGGATTATCTATCTTTTTAAACAACATTTTTTTGAGTAGACTGTCCCTGTAAAGATTGTAACTTCACCCACAGACTTTGACTCTTGTTTGGCACCCAATTTTTTTTGGAAATGAACTCTTCCCACATCACTTTTGTGACAGATATATATGTTTGATACAGTCATTTATATAAGGCTTTACAGTGCACAAAACTGTGTCTATACAATTCCAGAATTCCATGCTTAGTATAACAGATCATTGTATTGTAGCACAGAAAAGCAGGTTGTTATGGTAATTCATATCTTTTTTTAAAGGGCAACCTTAAATGATCCTTACTTGATAAGCAGAACTCACTAGTGTGTACCACATTCACTGCAATGATTTAACACCTTGATTACTGGAACACACAAAGCAGTTATCTCATCCACACACACTACACTGCTTGTATCAGTGATGTGTATGAAGAGTTTAAAGGAAGAGAACAATAAATACAACTGCATAAGGAGACCCTGAAGTGACGTGGCTATCGGTAGTGGATTCTTAAAGGGAGAGGTACAGTTCTACCATGGCCAAGTAAAGGCAATGGCACTTTATCAAGCACTAAAACACATTGCATCTGTTGAGCGATGTATTAGATATGGCAGAATCACTTTTCAGTTCAAACACTCATGTAAATCGGTCTTAAAGGGCTAGTAAATACAGTAGATTTGCATAATCAACAAATGCACGATAACAAGACAATGAAATAGCACTTACTCTGAACTTCAAAATGGGAAGTAGATTTTTTTTTACAAATTTTAGTTATGTCTCTTTTCACTACCCCTGTATCATGTGACAGCGATCAGCCAATCACAACTGCATATACTTATATTCTGTGAATTCTTGCACATGCTCAGTAGGAGCTGGTGACTCAAAAGTGTAAATATAAAAAGACTGTGCACATTGTGTTGTTAATGGAAGTAAACTTATGAAACTTGAGTGTCCCTTAATATAAAATTGAAATACAAAATTGTAACAATTTAGATATTACCACTCAAGTTTTGATTCTCATAGCTTACAATGTTAGGTTATATGACAATATTCAAATTGTCAATGCTCGCATATGATATATAAACCTTACAAGAAATGTGTTGGCTGAAAAAGAGACGAGCAGTATCCTTGGTAGTCAAGAGTGTAAGATGGCAGGAATGTATGTTCTACAAGTGGATTAAAATAAATAAATAAAATGTTTTGCATTATAGTTTTAAAATGATCATTTTGACTTCCTTAAAGGGACACTTTTTCATGCTGCTTTGTACCTTATAGGGTGGGCAGAAAAGCAGTTGATTGGTTTAACTTCCCACCAACCAGAATCTTTAGCAACCTTTTCAGTCCCCCTGGATGTAACCTTCCAGCAGATAAAAAAAAAAAAAAAAAAAATTATATATATATATATATATATATATATATATATATATATATATATATATATATATATATATATAGTGTTTAGTGTCCCCTTAATTATTGTACAGAATACCATATTGAGTTCATAAGCAATACACAAGAGAGTGACCTCCATAGAGTATTAATAAGCCAAATAGACTCCCTGTATAAAGAATTCTTACAGGAAATCAAAAGAAACGTGATTGTATATCACCCACTCACTAAATTAACACTCCTTTCCTAGAAAACCATAATTCCAATGATACTATAAAGATGTAGCCACATGAAAAATAACAGCTCAATATATTTGTGGATATCAACAATGTGTATATTATAGGTGTGCAATTTCTTAATCTGAGGTTTTCTGTGTATAGTTTGTTATAATCACCTCTGTTTTCATATACTTGTTTCTTTTCTATCAGGGTAAGAAGTGTTTGGATTATTATGACACAGCATTGAAATCTGCAGGCAGAAAATGTTTAGAAAATACTTCAGACCTGACAGAATTTGATACAAATTATTTAAAGGGACAGTCAAGTCCAAAAAAAAAAAATAACTATTCAAATAGGGCATGTCATTTTAAACAACTTTCCAATTGACTTTTATCACCAATTTTGCTTTTTTCTCTTGGTATTCTTAGTTGAAAGCTAAACCTAGGAGGTTCATATGCTAATTTATTAGTCCTTGAAGGCTGCCTCTAAGCTGAATGCATTTTGACCACTAGAGGGCATTAGTTCGTGTGTTTCATATAGATAACATTGAGCTTATGCACGTGAATTTACAGATCAGTGAGCACTGATTGGCTAAACTGCAAGTCTGTCAAAAGAACTGAAATAAGGGGGCAGTCTGCAGAGGCTTAGATACAAGGTAATTACAGAGGTTAAAATGTGTATTATTATAACTGTGTTGGTTATGCAAAACTGGGGAATGGGTAATTAAGGGATTATATATCTTTTAAAACAAAAAAATTCTGGTGTTGACTGTACCTTTAATGCAGATATTCTGATAGAAGAGGTATCCAGGGTAAAGGTAACCTAAGTCAGACAGTCTGGGTCAAGGCCTCACAGGGTACAGCAATACAAATCATTAAACAAGCTAAAGTCATATACCAAGTCAGTTCAAACTGTAGGTTAAAAACAGAAACGTAGTCAGGGAAAGCAATGAATCAAATCAGAATATCCATGTAGTTATTGCTACAGAAGAGGTAAATTTGAATTAATATTGTATATAGCAAAAGGGATAAAAATATCATTATCTAGAAACAATTAACCCATGAATGTTACTATGCACAAAATTCGGTGAGAATACCAAAATGAATAATGCAGTGAGATGCAAAATCAGATCTAATGGACTGAGACTTGAAGAAATGAACCCCCACCAGAGACTGATTACTTTTATACTGCTAATTATATGCCACACATGTGTAGTGGGGGTGTTATAGTCTATTCTCATCAGACAAAGAAAAGTATTCATGAATTATTCAATAAAGTCTTAATCATTCTTTATTCTTCCACCCAAAATCTGTCATATGATATTTGTAAAATAAATCTAACCTCCCAAATTAGCACAAACCTGTACAAAATCTTAAAATTCTATTTAGATAAAACAATTCAAATCCAACATCTATTATATATGCATACCAGATCATTATTTACCTTGGAGACTGCTTACTATATTATTATTATTATCTACAATAATACAAGTTTTGAGGACAGATTACATACAGAAAAATAAATAAATAAGTGGAAGCAACACAAAACCAATAATAACTGTATACGACCTATAATAAGAAGAGATGTTCAATAGACACTAAAATAATTGTGTCAGTATTTTTTGCTCTTCCTTGGATTAACTTGTAAATTCTTAAAATATTTTGTCCAAAAATAAATTAGGCTTCAAAAACAGCAAGAAGGAATTTTAAAAATTATTTTCGAAGGATACAAGGGAAAATTAAAATATATATCAGGAAACACTTTTTGCATGGATTTTTTGGCACTATTGTTGGATCTTGACCAATTTAAAACTCATTTTGGATTTATTTATTTTTAAAAGGGACAGTCTACACCAGAATTGTAATTGTTTTAGATCATCCCTTCATTACCCATTCCCTAGTTTTGCATAACCAACACAGTTATATTAATACACGTTTTACCTCTGTGATTATCTTGTAGCTAAGCCTCTACAGACTGCCCCCTTATTTCAGTTCTTTTGACAGGCTTGCACTTTAGCCAAATAGTGCTTACTCCTAGGTAGCTCGAGGTGCGTGAGCACAGTGTTATCTATATGACTCACATGAACTCACACCCTCTAGTGGTGAAAAACTGTCAAAATGCATTCAGCTTAAGAGGCGGCCTTCAAGATATAAGAAATTAACATATGAACCTCCTAGGTTTAGCTTTTAACTAAGAATACCAAGAGAACAAAGCAAAATTGGTGATAAAAGTAAATTGGAAAGTTGGAAAATTACATGCCCTATCTGAATCATGAAAGTTTATTTTGGACTAGACTGTCCCTTTAATATTTACATTTTTAGGCATGCTTAGTTCACATAATACAAAAAAGGAAACAATGTCCAGTTTTATTAAAGTAGAAAATACATCTCAAAACACACACTTTTCAGTTATAAAACTTGCATGGAAAGTTCTGGGAAGGAGGTATAATCAGTACAAATCTTTTCCTTTGCACCCTAGTGGCTTTTTCATCTGAAGAGGGTAAAAATTGCCCCTCTCTTGTCTTTGGTTTCTGTCCCTTCACTCCTTGCCACACCCCTTCAGACTGTCTAGCCACACCCCCATATCTTCCAGCTCCATTCCCAGAATACCCCATCAAGACTTTATACATCAGCAACTCACTCTGCCTGCTGGACACCAGGGCCTCCCTGACTTAGCTCCGAGCTTCCAAGTCCAGCACAGAGCTTTTGTTGGGTGTTTCCTTAACATTTTTTTATGCAACTGGAATGTTTATTCATCACTACAGTTAAAAGTTTGAATGTTAAAAAAATATCAACAACTTAATATAAAATGGTTCATTGCACATGGCATCAATTTATATTATTGGTTCGCCATACATTTTATACTCTTCAGCTGGTATAACAAATCACTAGAAATGCATTAAAGGGACATTAAACCCAAAATGTTTATTTTATGATTCAGATAGAGAATACAATTTTAAACAATATTCAAATTTACCTCTATTATCTAATTTGCTTCTTTCTTAGATATCTTTTGTTGTAGAAATAGAAATGCACATGGGTCAGCCAATCACACAAGGCATCTATGTGCAGCTACTGAGCATATCTAGATATGCTTTTCAGGAAAGAATATCAAACGAATTAAGCAAATTAGGTAATAGAAGTCAATTGGAAAGTTGTTTAACCCCTTAATGACCGCAGCACTTTTCCATTTTCTGTTCGTTTGGGACCAAGGCTATTTTTACATTTTTGCGGTGTTTGTGTTTAGCTGTAATTTTCCTCTTACTCATTTACTGTACCCACACATATTATATACCGTTTTTCTCGCCATTAAATGGACTTTCAAAAGATACCATTATTTTCATCATATCTTATAATTTACTATAAAAAAATTATAAAATATGAGGAAAAATTGAAAAAAAAAACACTTTTTCTAACTTTGACCCCCAAAATCTGTTACACATCTACAACCACCAAAAAACACCCATGCTAAATAGTTTCTAAATTTTGTCCTGAGTTTAGAAATACCCAATGTTTACATCTTCTTTGCTTTTTTTGTAAGTTATAGGGCCATAAATACAAGTAGCACTTTGCTATTTGCAAACCACTTTTTTTTCAAAATTAGCGCTAGTTACATTAGAACACTAATATCTTTCAGGAATCCCTGAATATCCATTGACATGTATATATTTTTTTTTAGTAGACAACCCAAAGTATTGATCTAGGCCAATTTTGGTATATTTCATGCCACCATTTCACCGCCAAATGCGATCAAATAAAAAAAATCGTTCACTTTTTCACAATTTTTTTCACAAACTTTAGGTTTCTCACTGAAATTATTTACAAATAGTTTGTGCAATTATGGCACAAATGGTTGTAAATTCTTCTCTGTGATCCCCTTTGTTCAGAAATAGCAGACTTATATGGCTTTGGTGTTGCTTTTTGGTAATTAGAATGCCACTAAATGCCACTGCGCACCACACGTGTATTATGCCCAGCAGTGAAGGGGTTAATTAGGGAGCATGTAGGGAGCTTGTAGGGTTAATTTTAGCTTTAGTGTAGTGTAGTAGACAACCCCAAGTATTGATCTAGGCCCATTTTGGTATATTTCATGCCACCATTTCACCGCCAAATGCGATCAAATTAAAAAAAACATAAAATTTTTCACAATTTTAGGTTTCTCACTGAAATCATTTACAAACAGCTTGTGCAGTTATGGCACAAATGGTTGTAAATGCTTCTCTGGGATCCCCTTTGTTCAGAAATAGCAGACATATATGGCTTTGGCGTTGCTTTTTGGTATTTAGAAGGCCGCTAAATGCCGCTGCGCATCACACGTGTATTATGGCTAGCAGTGAAGGGGTTAATTAGGTAGCTTGTAGGGAGCTTGCAGGGTTAATATTAGCTTTAGTGTGGAGCTCAGCCTCCCACCTGAAACATCAGACCCCCTGATCCCTCCCAAACAGCTCTCTTCCCTCCCCCACCCCACAATTGTCCCCGCCATCTTAAGTACTGGCAGAAAGTCTGCCAGTACTAGAATAAAAGCTATATATATTTTTTTTTTTAATGATTTTTTAAGCATATTTACATATGCTGCTGTGTACTATCCCCCCTTAGCCCCCAACCTCACTGATCCCCACCCCAAACAGCTCTATCCCCTCCCACTCTAACTTAATGGGTGCCATCTTGGGTACTGGCAGCTGTCTGCCAGTACCCAGTTTAGAAGAAAAAAATGTTTGTTTTTTTAATTTGTTGAAAGTTTAGCTTCCCCACACACAAACCAACCCCCCCACCCCTCCACGATCGCTTTTTGTGCTTTTGCACAAACAAGATTAGGCAGATTTTATGAAAAGATTTTCCGTAGTGTAGCGGTTCCCACCCGCTCCCGCCCCGTGCACGCGCCCGCCCGCCACCCTCCGTGCGCGCGCCCGTGCGCGCCCCCGACGGTCCCGCCCCCGATCCCGCCCCCCGTGACGTCACGCGCAACACCGATGGCCGCCCACCCGCCTCCCAATTCGGCTCCCACCCACCAACGATACCGGCCATCGATGTCCGGTGCAGAGAGGGCCACAGAGTGGCTCTCTCTGCATCGGATGGCCATGTGAGGTTATTGCAGGATGCCTCCATATCGAGGCATCACTGCAATAACCGGAAAGCAGCTGGAAGCGAGCAGGATCGCTTCCAGCTGCTTTCCACACCGAGGACGTGCAGGGTACATCCTCAGGCGTTAACTGCCTTTTTTTTGAGGACGTACCCTGCACGTCCTCGGTCATTAAGGGGTTAAAATTGTATTTTCTTTCTGAATCATGAAAGAAAAACATTTGGGTTTAATGTCCCTTAAAGGGGAATACAGTTTTACAGTAAACTGTCCCTTTAACAGCTCTGGGGATAGCACAGTAAAGGAAACCAAAATTACCAAAATTAAATATAAAAAGTGTTTGCACAATAAACAGAATTGATAGTTATATAGAACATTCATTGGTAACTGTTGTAAACCTACAAACAATATTAGCAATCTGTACAAGACTGTTTTGTAGAGACCAGATCTAGTCATTCCCCTCATTTTCGGCTCAATAGTAGACCAGATCAGTTTCTAAAAATAGCATTAATATAACAAGGTCTTTTTAAAATTTTACCTTTTATTCTGCAGTTTGAAAATAAAACAAATTAATAATACTTTACTTCTATTATCAAACTGGCTACCGGCTATTGGCATCCTTTGTTAAAGAGTTAACCTAGGTAGGCTCATAGGAGCACAAGGGTGTAACTACAGAAATCTTAGCGGTCTCAGTTAAGAATTAGCCCACAGATATAGGGGCCCCTTCTGCCCTATAGTCAGGCTCCACCGGCATTATCTCTTGCCCTTCTGTACCCACCCACCCTCTGGAAAAAGAGGGATCACATGATATGGAAAAAGTGTATAAATTTGCCTTTATGGTGGCAAGGTTTCCATGATGGCTGCCACAGTGTTATACTGGAAAAACCTGCCACCATATTGGTATAGGAAGGCTGCACAAATGCATATTTTCTTGTGTCGGTTAACCAAGGGGGGGCGGAAGACAATCACAGAGTACCTCCTCTTTATGTTGATGTCTCTACGTATTATTTTTCTCCGATAGTGCAGCTTCCATGAGTCGACAAGTGATATAATTTATTTAAAACGTGTACTTCAATAGTTTCTTTTCTATTACATTTCTATTTTTTACTATTTATGAAAACTCATTTAAAAAATATCGGAACAGAAGGGTGCCTATTTTTGGTCCAAGTCCGGTCCTGCAGTATTCCATCTAAAATGTAGGCTTAAATGGATATAGAAAGTTCAAAAATAAAAGTTTCCTTAGCTGTTTAAGTATCGACAAGATAAATATAACTTTTTAGTGTCTATAAAGCAATGGTCACTGCCATGTTGTAGCTTAGGTTCTTTGCTGTGGCCAATTGGAGACTATCATAAACAAGTCACTAGAGTGTGCAGCCAACGGCTGTATGGAATTTTACAGTGTTCTGCGCTTCCATTTCTAACAGAAACGGAAACACAACTGAAAAGCTCACAAATTCAGAATGGAATAACAGGAAAAGGGGACACAAATAATGAAAGTGTATTGCAGACACGCACATATACAATATAATATATATATATATATATATATATATATATATATATATATATATACACACACACACACACACACATACATAGACAAAAGGATACTTGGCAGTTAAAGAATCAAGTCTTCTCCATATGCCATAAGGTAAAAACTTCAAAAATGTATTAGAACATCTAAAATCATAGGATCCACATAATATTACAAAATAGATAAAACACTTGTAGAAAGCTGTACGCGTTTCGGGCTCCTCCCAGCCCTTGCACACCAGCTGTATGCTAAACTCTCAAGTGAGCACCCTTTTAAAGGTGAATAATTACATTAACCCCTTACTTCCCTTAAAGGTATATTGCAGAAAATTCAAGTTTAAAATCTCAAATTTATGTTAAAACATAACACATGGGTATGCATAATCATCATGCTATCAACAATTACAATTAAATATTTGTAACAAAGGATATGTACAGATCATTATATGCAATAATAACATTTTATCTGCAAGACTGACATAACATGATGATACGTGCATAACTTATAGAGAGCTATTCTAGACAAAAACATGTGTTTGCTCATGTACAGAAAGAGGAATATAATCACCATATTATAACATAATATTTGAAATTTAGATGATTATAACATGTACAAATATATATATATATCAATTGGACTTTAATAGAAAAGATTAGTGTCCATATGTGAGTTGAGACCTAATGGGGATCTGGTATTCAAATGAAATATCCAATAGACCTCACTTTGATCAAGAAGTCTTTCTCTATCACCCCCTCTTATGGGCTTTGGTATAAAATCTATACCCTGAATTTGAATAAGATTGGTATCTGACCCGTGAAGGTCCCTAAAATGTCTCCCTACAGGTGTCAGTGGCAGGGTCTTCTATAGATCTCAAGTGCTGTAGGAATCTTTTATAGATCTCTTATTGCTGCCTGTATATTGTTTACAACATGCTTTACATGTTAACAGATATATAACATGTGTGGTGTTACAATTAATACGATATTTAATTCTGTAATCTTTTCCAGTGGCTTAGGAGACAAATGTTTCACCTTCTTTGGCATAATTACATGTCTTGCATCTAGTGGCCCTGTATTTATAACAGCCTTTCTTTTTAGTCAACCAAGTATGATTGATATCAAGTCTAGGAATCATAGATGGTGATAATACATTTCCAATAGTTTTTGCACAAAATTACAAACTTTTTGCAAAATCTGTTTTAGGACTGGGTCTTCATGCAGAATTGGTAGACATTGTTTAATAATAATACTGCATATCCTGTTATAGAGGGATATTTATCAAGCCGTCAACCGCAAATACGCCGGAATTCTGCAGCGTAATTGTGGCGAGCCTGATTTGTCCCATTTATCAAAGCTTACAGACCGGCAAAAGTTGAAATTTGTGACGTAACATACGATCCACCGGTCTCAATGCGACACAGATCGATGCTTATGTCATTACAGATGTTCCGAATACAAATTCAGCACTATCTGACAACTTTTGCCATTTATCAAACTCCTAACAGGTACTCTCGCCACTATTCCGGCCCAGCGTACCTGGTTTTCAATTTCAAATTAACTATATTACATATTTAAAAACCTAACCCTAATCAAGTCTACTATAAAGAATCTACTATAAAGAATCTACTATAAAGAATTACTAAGTTACAAAAAAATAAATAAATGATCAAATATTTAAACTAATTACACCTAATCTAATAGCCCTATCAAAATAAAAAAGCCCCCCCCAAAATAAAAAAAAACTCTAGCCTACAATAAAACTACCAATGGCCAATAAAAGGGCCTTTTGCGGGGCATTGCCCCAAAGAAATCAGCTCTTTTACCTGTAACATAAAATACAAGCACCCCCCAACAGTAAAACCCACCACCCACACAACCAACGCCCCCAATAAAAACCTATCTTAAAAACCTAAGCTCCCCATTGTCCTGAAAAGGGCATTTGTATGGGCATTGCCCTTAAAAGGGCATTTAGCTCTTTTTCAGCCCAACCCTAAGCTAAAAATAAAACCCACCCAATAAACCCTTTAAAAAAACCTAAAACTAACCCCCAAAGATCCACTTACAGTTTTCGAAGACCGGACATCCATCCTCATCCAAGCGGGCCGAAGTCCTCAGCGAAGCCGACAGAAGTCTTCATCCAAACGGGCCGAAGACTTCCTCCAAGCGAGCAGATGTCTTCATCCAGACGGCATCTTCTATCTTCATCAATCCGGCGCGGAGCGGCTCCATCTTCAAGACATTTTTGAAGAATGAAGTTTCCCTTTAAAGGACTTCATCCAAGATGACGTCCCTTACATTCCGATTGGCTGCTAGAATTCTATCAGCCAATAGGAATTAAGGTGGAAAAAATCCTATTGGCTGTTGCAATCAGCCAATAGAATTGAGCTTTTATCCTATTGGCTATTCCAATCAGTCAATAGAATGCAAGCTCAATCCTATTGGCTGATAGAATTCTATTAGTCAATCGGAATGTAAGGGACGCCATCTTGGATGAAGTCATTTAAAGGGAAACTTCATTCTTCAAGATTCATCGTAAGAAGAGGATGCTCCGTGCCGGATGTCTTGAAGATGGAGCCGCTCCACGCCAGGTAGATGAAGATTGAAGATGCCGTCTGGATGAAGACTTCTGCCCGCTTGGAGGAAGTCTTTGGCCCGTTTGGATGAAGACTTCTGTCGGCTTCGCTGAGGACTTCGGCCCGCTTGGATGAGGATGGATGTTCGGTCTTCGAAAACTGTAAGTGGATCTTCGGGGGTTAGTGTTAGGTTTTTTTAAGGGTTTATTGGGTGGGTTTTATTTCTAGCTTAGGGTTTGGGCTGAAAAAGAGCTAAATGACCTTTTAAGGGCAATGCCCATACAAATGCCCTTTTCAGGGCAATGGGGAGCTTAGGTTTTTTAGATAGGTTTTTATGTGGGGGGGGTGGTTGTGTGGGTGGTGGGTTTTACTGTTGGGGGGGGTGTTTGTATTTTATTTTACAGGTAAAGAGCTGATTTCTTTGGGGCAATGCCCCGCAAAAGGCCCTTTTAAAGGGCCATTGGTAGTTTATTGTAGGCTAGGGGTTTTATTAGGGATAGGGGTTAATAACTTTATTAGAGTTGCGGTGGGCTCTGGGAGCGGTGAGATAGGGGGTTAATACTTTTATTTAGTTGCGGCCGGGTCCAGGAGCGGCGGAATAGGGGTTAAATATATTAGTATAGTGGCGGTGTTTAGTGACAGGATATAAATAAAGTTGGTAAAAAGCCAAATAGCAGCTAGACACTACTGATGATTTCTAAAAAGAACGAAACAGGCTGTCTAGTGAGTGATTTCTATATTGCTGCAATAATCCTATTAAAAGGATTGCTGTGTTAAAACAGTATTTGAAGCAAAAAACTGAGAATTTGCATATCTAATTTGCATATCTTACCCAGAATTCTCTTGTGCATTGGTAACATTGTATATGGAGTATTTATGGGGAAAAGTAAGCAGGGAATCTTGCCTAGATGTGCTAATTTCCTATGCAAATATTTGTATTGATTTAATTTTGAGGCATGGAGGATTTTAATCTCAATTTTTTATCTCCACCATAATTTTAATGAATTTTGATTTAATATTGGAATAGGGATGTTTTGCATAAGATACAATATTTTAGGGAAAATTATCATTTTAAATAAGTTGACTCTACCAGTGATTGATATTGGTAATTTAGTCCAGAATTTAAGGTCATCTTTTATTTTTTTAAATAACGGTGGATAATTTAATCTGTACCATCTATCTTCTTGAGTTGAAATAAAGATTCCCAGATATTTTATGCCCTCTTGTGCTACCTTGAAACAAGACTTGTATAGAAAAGTAACCAGCGCCCAGAACCGATATCTGCTCACTATAAGGATTGTCGAATTGTTGACCTACAACATAGGTCTTGCACTACCAATTGGAGTTGGTTTTATCACATATTGCTCACATCTTATGAGATTTGTATACACTTTAGATTTATTTATTTTAATTAAGTACCATTCTGTATCTGAATATACCTTTGCGTGTACATAAGAGGGCTCACGACCCAGAATTTCGTACTGTAAGATATCTGAAATCCAATTATAACAACTGGACTCTATTCTATTACATTTTATATTTTATACTGTATTCAATTTTTTGTATTAAATTTCTTTGTATCTAGTTTTCTGTATATCGATTTATTTTAATAAATTCCAGAGATCAGTATTGATCTGGTTACACATAAGTTTCATATAATTGTTGGTATAAAAACATATTTGCATGGCATTGGAGTGAGTAAATCTAGTTTATTCAGTATCCACTTGGGATCACATCAATTACAAGGGAAGTAATTAGAGATTGTTTCTATTCCTGTGGTATATCTAAGCCATTGGCGCTCCTATATATCCTGTTCCATTGTTCTACCTTGAAACACTTTTCCACCCTTATATTTTTATGCTCCCCCAACATCAACATCTCGGATTTGGTCACATTAATTTTGTATCCCGAAAAGGAACTAAAAGATGATATTATATCCATTATTAATGGAATATTTTTCTCCAGGTTACTTACAAATAATAATAATTAATCTGTGTATAAAGATACTTTGCATTCATAGTCACCCAATCTGATTCCCTGCATGTTTTCTCTGAGTACAATGGCTAATGGTTCTATTACAATATAAAATAACAGGGGAGAGAGCATACCCCCTGGCGGGTGCCTCTTTCTGAGAAAATAATTTTTGAGATTTGGACATTTATTAATAAAGCAGTACTAGGACGCTTAGAAATATTGTCAACGAAGTTAATTATTTTCTTATGAAAACCAAAATTGTAATAATGAGATGAACAGATGATCACACTCAACCGAATCAATTATTATTGCTTTTAGGAATAAGAGTAAACCAATATGTATAATAAATTCCAAACAAATCTTGATAAAGGCACTCATAGTGCTGAAACGCGTAGAAAGGAAGCTGTGGAGTCTGTTCATATTTTCCACTTGTCACCCATCATCTATCGATAGATCCCAGGGAGATCCAGGAGGATCCAGGAAGATTAAGGAGACCGCTGTCCCTTTTCTCTCAACGGATTAGCCTAAAGGCAACTTGAAAGGATTGAGTGCTGTTGCAGACAGTGAAGCAGCTGTGAGTACTTCCGCCACGCATCAACACACACGCTGGCCGGGGAGCACAGCTAGGTAAGCCTGTCATACAGCTGAAGATTCACACTGAACTTTTTATTATAGTTACATCGATAAACGGTCCTTGACTAATAAACCTGGTCACTTTCTCAAACAAGAAAATTCTACGAAATTCACTCACATCCCAGTGCACACAACTAAGAATTATCTAACACCTGTGGTTAACTCAGAACGGCAGAACAGTAAATTGTCCTGTCTCTCACTCACCTTAATTCACGGAGTTCAACTCAGTACACCCAATAGGTACTACTCTACACACTTATAACGGGACTCTTTTCACTAACAAAGGACATCCCTATCCACAAGTTTTTATTCACATACGGACATTGTTGGAGTAATTATTAGCCAATATTTATTGTTTATGGCTAAAGTAGTTTCGTGTTTATCGGAGGCTTAACATATTGCACCTTATCAAAGTGATTATATAGCGTTGAACCGTCAAAGTTATTATATAGCGTTGAACTGTTGATTGTACGATTTATTCACTGCTCTTTATTTTCTTTATTTTAATCAGTTGTGGCCACAACTTGTCTTTTAAATTTTAAAATCATTTACTATTGTTGTTTACTATTGTCATCTATTAAATACTTGTTTTAACAAGCCCTTGCTATTTGGAATTTATTATACATATTGGTTTACTCTTATTCCTAAATTTGAGCCATTTTTTTCCCTCAGCTGTTTTACAGCGCCTCTCTTAACACCCTAGTTTTTGTTTCTTTCATTGGACTGAGTAGGGAGATATCAGTCTTATTTAGAGAGGCATAGAGGGTTAGACTGAGTCCAGACTTTTGTTTCTGATAAATTATTATTGCTTTACTACGTCTTTCAGTGGATGTAGAAATTTTTCCTTGGTTCTTAAGATAGTCTAATACTAAAAAACCTTCCTAATGTTAGAAGCCAAATCAAAAACCCTGGTTGATCTTTATGAATTATTGATTTTAGAACTACTTGAAATCTATCTGCTATAACACCTGTCAATAACTTATAATCTGAGTTCAACAAATAAATAGGCCTATACGAGTCCATCAAAGTTGGATTTTTATTTGGTTTAAGTATTAACATTGTCCAAAATAAAATAAAATTAGGTGACATAACTTTTCCTTCTATAAAATATGAATTAAACAGGGAATTTAAACTAGGTAATATGCAATCAGCCAAAAGTTTATAGAATTAATTTGGTAGTAAATCCGGCTCTGGAGATTTATTATTGTGTAATTTCTTGATTGCCTTTCTTGATCTTTTTTCATCTGATCTTTATCTAATATGGGGTTTTTGAGCCTGGACCCAAAAAAAAAAATCCTTTCTTATTGTGTAGATTTAATTCTTCTGTGCTGTATACCTTTTAGCTTAATTAGTAATAGTGCTACATCAAAATTGCCTAATCAACTTCAAATCAATGTATGATTGCAATATATTGCATTTAAATCAAGAGACAGATTATGAAGCTTTTGCTAATAAACACATGCTATATGGCTTAAAGGGACAGTCAAGTCCCAAAAAAAACTTTCATGTTTCAAATAGGGCATGTAATTTTAAACAACTTTCCAATTTACTTTTATCACCAATTTTGCTTTGATCTGTTAGTATTCTTAGTTAAAAGCTAAACCTAGGAAGGCTCATATAATTTCTAAGCCCTTGAAGGCCGCCTCTTATCACATGCTTTTTTATTTGCTTTTCACATCAGGGGAGAGCAAGTTCATGTAAACCATATAGATAACATTGTGATCACGCCCGTGAATTGTGGGAGACACTGCACTCATTGTCTAAAATAAAAGTCAATAGATAATAAATAAAATGTCGTGATCAGGGGGCTGTCAGAAGATGCTGAGATGCAGGTTAATCACAGAGGTAAAAAGTATATTAATAAAAACAGTTTTGGTTATGCAAAACTGGGGAATGGGGAATAAAGGGATCATCTATCTTTTAAAAGAACAAAAATTCTGGTGTTGGTTGTCCCTAAGTGGTTTTATAAATATAACTGAACATTGTGACACACTTAAACAACAATATACATGATTAGGAACACTCTACAACAATAGGGCTACAAGTATTTCTATACTAAAATAGTTTCTTCCTTCATTGTAAATATTACTAAGTAGGCATGATATTACCATTGGTTAAGCATCTAAGCCTGGAGAGACCAAGTGCAGAGTTCTATTGGTTTTTATAAGCCCAAACTGTATAATGTTTCTAAGCCTTGGATGTACCGAGCAACGTCATCCTACCACAACAGCTGCCTGTATGCAGCAATTTATTTATGCCGTACATTAAACATTTGTTCATAATCCGCTTGTCCTTTACATTGTACATGGTGTACCCCTTATTTATACAATAAGAAGGATCATATCTTGATAAATCCATTTTTAGGTAAACTTATGCATTTGAGTTTCCATTAATACAATTTAAAAAAAAATCCACTTTCTTCATCCACTATTAAAGAGAAATTGGTTCAGCTAGAACCCTGGCTTTCAAACCACTCCTCGGGTCTCCCTAACAGGCCAGATTTTCAGGATTATATTGGATGATAGCAGGTTTTTAACCATTTACTAATCAGATGATTATTTATTTAACTTGTGCTCTAGTTCAGATAACCTCAAAATCTGGCCTGTTAGGGAGGCCGGAGGACAGGTTTGAAAACCAGTGAGCTAGAGTCTAGTGACATGCTTCTATACATGTGCTCTAATGTGTCATATGCAAGCAATAGAACAATAATAAAATGCTGGATTAAACACAAAATAAATGTGAGCTCCAGAGCAGCAATGCACTACTGGGAGATAGCTGAAAATATCTGGTGAGCCAATGAAAGGAGGCATATGTGTGTAGCCACCAAAAAGCAGCGAGCTCCCAGTAATGCATTGCTACCCAACTATGCTTACCCAACTATGCTATTCAACAAAGGATACCAAAAGAATGAAGTAAATTTGATAAGTAAATTGAAGAGATTCTTAAAATTGTACACTCTATCTGAATCAGGAAAGTTTGAATTTTTATTACCCTTTAAAAAGGGTTTTGTTTTCATTCCAAGATCAATTTTATGTTTATGTATAAATTGTCAGATGCCAACAGCAAAACATATTAATTTAGCACATTTTACTGCTAGAGCCTGACACATGTTACAGCTTCCTTACTAGTCTCACTAGTACTAATGCAGTGTAATTTAGCATTATGCATAAAACTCACCAAAGTCTGCTTGCTACCTATCCAGGTTACAAATGCAACGTCATACAAGCAGGAACATATCTGTTAATGAAGAAACTATCTCACTCCCTTGTTTACATTATAGCTCTTCTCCAGCACAGGAAGGACACTATGGGATCGATTTATCAAAGGCTTCACCCCGCTACGACTGCAGGTTCTCACAAAAGAACCTGCAGTCAGTATTTATCAAGCTGCGGTCATCAGACTGCTGCTTCCTAGACTGTTCTCCACCTCTTAGGTGGAGAATTTTAATCTCCCTGATCTTGTGCGCGTGATTGGCTTTGCGCGGGCAGCGTGGCACAAGAGTGCAAAATAGCGCTCTTGTGCAATGCTGAATTCCACCTGCGGGATTCGGCTTGCCAGAGGTGAGCTGCGGCGGACAGGGACGTATATATGCACCCAATTGGCTTGCTATAAAAATAAAGTCAGCATCCTTCTCAGCCTACACTCACATTAATTTCTAAGCTAAAATCTTTACTAAGAATTTTGAGTGCATTACCTGCTTTTCAATCACTATGACAAAGATTTTGCTTAGCACACCATTAATCTGGCTCTGCACCGTTTTTATTCAACAGGAACACAGTGCAATACAGCTAAACCTCACTATATGAAGTAATGCAACGTGTTCTAGTGTACCCTGTTAAAATAATCATAACAGCAGCATATGGGGAGCAAAACAAACCAAGCTAGTCCTCTGCATGCACTCAGAAAAGAAGCTAAAGCATTGAGTCTGGCTGCACACATATAGGGATGGCAATCAGAAACATAAAACACACACCTGGTACTAGCACCAATCACTAAAAGCAGACTGCTTGAATGAACAGGTAAGGAGAGATGGGCGGAGTTGGTTTTAGATAAGGTAGTATAGCTACAAGTTTTTTGAAAATCTATCGGCGAGACTACGAGTTCTGCGTTAGCCTTAAAAAGCAGCGTTAGGGGGTCCTAACGCTGCTTTTTATCTAACGCTGGTATTACAAGTTTTGCAGATACAGGTGTACCGCTCACTTTTCTTCCGCCACTCGAGGCTACCGCAAATCCATTTACGTCAATTGTGTATCCTATATTTTCTATGGGATTTGCCTAACGCTGGTATTACGAGTCTTGGAAGAAGTGAGCGGTAGAGCCTCTACCTCCAAGACTTCGGCCGCATATAAAAGTCAGTAGATAAGAGTTTTATGGGCTAACGCCGGAACATAAAGCTCTTAACTACAGTGCTAAAAGTAAACTAACACCCATAAACTACCTATGAACCCCTAGGTGCTCTGACAAAATGCAGAAGGACATTTGGCAGAAGGACATTTGGCAGACGGACATTTGGCCGACTGACATTTGGCTGACAGACAGAAAGCTAAAGAATGTTCCGATTTCGGCCGAGGGCAGATACGTTCCAGAGTGCTCTGTTCTAATCAGACTCTGGGAACCTTACCATGGGTCCCAGGCCGCACGTTTTGTAATTCTCTGTCTGGAAAATTATCTATCTATCAAATCAATCTATTTATCTATCAAATCCATCTATCTATCGTATCTATCAAATGTATCTATTGCATCTATTGATCCATCTATCTAATCTATGTATCTATCTATCTATCAAATCTATCTATCTCGTGGCCGGACTGTTATCTGACAGCGACTTGTGTTTCGGCCAAATGTCCGTCGGCCAAGTGTCCGTCGGCTAAAAGTCCGGCCACAGACCCCCTAAATCGATTAACCCCTAATCTGCCCTCCCTAACATAGATGCTACCTACCTACAATTATTAACCCCTAAACCTAAGTCTAACCCTAACCCCCCTAAATTAAATATAATTTAAATAAAACTAAATAAATTTTCTATAATTAAATAAATTATTCCTATTTAAAACTAAATACTTACCTATAAAATAAACCCTAATATAGCTACAATATAATTTAATAATTACATTGTAGATATTTTAGGTTTTATATTTATTTTACAGGCAACTTGGTATTTATTTTAACTAGGTACAATAGCTATTAAATAACTATTTAATAGCTACCTAGATAAAATAATTACCAAATTACCTGTAAAATAAATCCTAACCTAAGTTACAAATACACCTAACACTACACTATCAATAAATTAATTAAATAAATTACCTACAATGATCTAAACTAAAATACAATTAAATAAACTAAACTATATTACAAAAAAAAAAACTAAATTACAAAAAATTAAAAAATATTACAAGAATTTTAATCTAATTACACCTAATCTAAGCCCCCTAATAAAATAAAAAAGGGCTTTTTGTGGGGCATTGCCCCAAAGTAATCAGCTCTTTTACCTGGAAAAAGAAATACAATACCCCCCCAACATTACAACCCACCACCCCTACTCTAAACCCACCTGATCCCCCCCTTAAAAAAACCTAACACTACCCCCCTGAAGATCACCCTACCTTGAGCCGTGTTCACCCAGCCGGGCACCGATGGACCAAAAGAGGACATCCGGAGCGGCAGAAGTCTTCATCCTATCCGGGCAGAAGAGGACATCCAGACCGGCAGACATCTTCATCCAGGCGGCATCTTCTATCTTCATCCTTCCGGAGTGGAGCGGAGCCATCTTCTATCCAGTCGACGCGGAGCCATCCTCTTCTTACGATGTCCTAAGTCCGAATGAAGGTTCCTTTAAATGACGTCATCCAAGATGGCGTCCCTCGAATTCCGATTGGCTGATAGAATCCAATCAGCCAATCGGAATTAAGGTAGGAAAGATCCGATTGGCTGATGTAATCAGCCAATCGGATTGAAGTTCAATCTGATTGGATGAGCCAATAGAATTGAACTCGCATTCTTTTGGCTCATCCAATCAGATTTAACTTCAATCCGATTGGCTGATTAAATCATCCAATCGGATTTTAGTTAAAATAAATACAAAGTTGCCTGTAAAATATAAATCCTAAAATAGCTATAATGTAATTATTAAATTATATTGTAGCTATATTAGGGTTTATATTATAGGTAAGTATTTAGTTTTAAATAGGAATAATTTATTTAATTATAGAAAATGTATTTTGTTTTATTTAAATTATATTTAATTTAGGGGGGTGTTAGGGCTAGACTTAGGTTTAGGGGTTAATAACTTTATTATAGTAGCGGCGAGGTTGGGGTCGGCAGATTAGGGGTTAATAATTGTAGGTAGGTGTAGTTGATGTTAGGGAGGGCAGATTAGGGGTTAATACAATTTATTATAGTGTTTGCGAGGCGGGAGTGCGGCGGTTTAGGGGTTAATACATTTATTATAGTGGCGGAGATGTCCGGTCGGCAGATTAGGGGTTAATAAGTGTAGTTAGGTTGCAGCGACATTGGGGGGGGGACAGATTAGGGGTTAATAAATATAATATAGGTGTCGGCGATGTTAGGGATAGCAGATTAGGTGTTCATAGGTATAATGTAGGTTGCGGCGGTGTCTGGAGCAGCAGATTAGGGGTTAATAATATAATGTAGGTCTCAGCGATGTCGGGCGGCAGATTAGAGGTTAATAAGTGTAATATTAGGGGTGTTTAGACTCGGGGGTCATGTTAGGGTGTTAGGTGTAGACATAACTTTTATTTCCCCATAGGAAACAATGGGGCTGCGTTAGGAGCTGAACGCTGCTTTTTTGCAGGTGTTAGACTTTTTTTCAGCCAGCTCAACCCCATTGTTTCCTATGGGGAAATCGTGCACAAGCAACGCTGGTATTGAGAGTTGAAGTGGAGCTAGATTTGGCTCCACGCTCCCTTTTCTGAGGCTAACATAGCCATTCAGACAACTCGTAATACCAGCGTTGGCTTAAGGGTGCGCTGGAAAAAAAGGCTTGTTAGCACCGCGGATCTTTACCGACAAAACTCGTAATCTAGGCATATGTTTTATCTACCAGATGGCAACATACACTCACAAAATGTATTTCCTGTTAGGTTTAACTTTAAAACATAAACAGCTTTTAGTTGAAAAGGGACATTAAACACTTTAAGATGGTAATATAAAATTATATATATATATATATATATATATATATATATATATATATATATATATATATATATATATATACACAAAAAAGAGAGAGAAAATTTCCAGTCTCAAATCTAACTGTCCGTTTATGTAAATCACAATAATAATCTTATTACGTTGACCCCTAGTAGCGATCGCCCATAGCACTTTCCTATATTACATTTTTATGACCAGTAGATAGAAAACTATAGTTTACTGATTATTGTAAATACCAATCTTAGATGATAATCTAATATTAAAATATATATATATAACAAAATACATATATATTTATAAATTTATAAAAGTGGCGTATAGGGAGATAGAGAACCTTAAAGGGACATTATACACTCATTTTTTCTTTGCATAAATGTTTTGTAGATGATCTATTTATATAGCCTATAAAGTTTTAAAAAAAAATAAATGTATAGTTTTGCTTATTTTTAAATAACATTGCTCTGATTTTCAGACTCCTAACCAAGCCCCAAAGTTTTATGTGAATACTGTCAGCTACCTTCTCCAGCTTGCTGCTGTTTGTGTAAAGGGTCTTTTGATATGCAAAAGAAGGGGGAGGGGGAGTGTCTTATTTGCCACTTGTAGTGGGCTTTCCAGCTACCTTTTCAACAGAGCCAAACTGACAGCTTCTAAGTAAGTTTTTAAACAGTTTTATACTGGATTTTTATATCAATATCTGTGCATCTTATTCTTTATAGTAGTGTCTATTACATGCAGTTATATGAAAATGAGTGTATACTGTCCCTTTAAGTATTCTTATGGTGATATTGAAAATAGAAAAAGTGACATTTTACTAGGGAATTGTTGAAACCTTAAATTAACTCCTTTTAAAATATCAATTTTAAATTTACATAATACTTAATACATTTATAATGGTAGTTTAACTATATCTATATATATACACACATATACACACAATACACTTTCATTATTTATTTTCTTGCCTTTTCCTGTAAATCCATTCTGGGTCATTGTCCTGCTGTAAGACAAATGACAGAGACCCAACTTTCTGACACTGGGCCCTACATTGCACTACAGAATTCATAGATTTCATGACACCATGCATACAGTCATGTCAGGGTATCTGTGAAATAACATTGAATAAACTACAGATGTATCCCAGAATGTAATATTTCATTTTAGCTAATATCTAATTTGATATAAATGGATCTCACTACAACCCCTGCTTCCCTCCTTGCTGCTTAAGACCAGCTAGGTACAAAAGGAAAACCTTTGGTTCAATTACTGAAAGCAGATTTCTTCAAACCAAGCCTTTATAAGGAGGGGTTTCCTATCTGTAGGAAACGGTTGCTAGGCCTGGGACTTATCTCTTTGAAGCCTAAGTATATGCAAGAGTTGATTAACCCTGCCAAGTTGAATCCATAAATTCCAGATGTTACGTCTATATGAAGATTAACTAGCAGAAACACAGGTTTGAATTGTAACTTTGAAATTCATTTTAAAGTACAAAATATGTTTAAAGAGACAGTCAAGTAAAAAAAAACAACAACAAAAAAAACTTTCATGTTTCATATAGAGAATATAATTTTAAACAACTTTCCAATTTACTTTTATTACCAATTTTGCTTTGTTCTCTTGGTATTCTTAGTTGAAAGCTAAACCTAGGAGGTTCATAGGCTAATTTCTTAGACCTTGAAGGTCGCCTCTAATCAGAAATAATTTTGACAACTTTTCACCACTAGAGGGCGTTAGTTCATGTGTTTCATATAGATAACATTGAGCTCAGGCATGTGAAGCTCCTAGGAGTCAGCACTGATTGGCTAAAAATGCAAGTCTGTCAAAAGAACTGAAATAAGTGGGCAGTTTGCAGAGGCTTAGATACAAGGTAATCACAGAGGTAAAAAGTATATTATTATAACTGTGTTGGTTATGCAAAACTGGGGAATGGGTAATAAAGGGATTATCTACCTTTTTAAACAACAACAATTCTGGTGTTTACTGTCCCTTTAAATTTCAATAAGGTATACCTCAGTCTTGTATAAAAAATGTATATCTCCATGGATCTGAGAAATGCATTTCAAGTTTGTAATAAATAAAATGAACAACTATATAACCTTATTTTATTAAGATGTATTATTTATTAAGATGTATGAAACAAATAACATCTTGATTTTTCCAGGAGTATAGTGGTACACTCAGCAAGAGATATTAATATGGGAAGTTGAAAGCCTGAGAGTTAAAGTGAATGTAAATTTTGATGCTAAAGTGCCCGGTTTTTAAAACTTCGATAAAAACAGGGACACTTTAATTCATCAAAATTCACATTTCACTCCTGTTGTGAAAAAAAACTTACCTTTTAATCTTCACAGCAGCTCCAGCTTCCTCCGGTCTCACAAGCCATTTCTGATGCCAGAAATGATTGATAGGTCATCCTCCAATAACAGCTTCCCCCCCGGGGGAATCAGTGTCTGATTAAACGCTGTGATTGGAGGAAGCCGGATGCCTCATTTTAGACCCAGGAAGAGGCTTTGCGATTGGTGGAGCAAGGTGGAGCTGCTGTGAAGATTAAAAGGTGTTTTTTTTCACAACAGGAGTGAAATGTAAATTTTGATGAATTAAAGTGCCCCTCTTTTTAATCGAAGTTTTAAAAAAATGGGCACTTTAGCATCAAAATTTACATTTGCTTTAAGATTTTAACATATCTTAACCTATGTATTGTTGAAAGCATAGACGTCTTAAGGATTTAAAATGTCTACTCATTTCAAAATGAACAACAACATTGTTTTCATTCATTTCAGACCAAGGAGAGTAAATTTCCCCATAAATTATATATAAATTGTGTTTTTTATGCACTCAAAATAACACTATCAAGAGATGTACAAAGATGTGGGCTATATTTATATTGAAAAATAAATGAGACTCCAATAAGCATATTTTAACATAGAGTTGATAATATACTCGTGTTTAATCTCAATTTGTACATTTTCAATTATATTAAATGGGACATATATGTTGCCCAGATAAGTTTATTAATACAAGAAATTATAGTATATTGAATAAACATTTTAAGGTGAGATATTAAGCTGTAGCAGTACTGATAGTGAGACTGAATTTCCGGTTATCCGCTGCCCCGTCGTGGATTAAAACTGGCATGACAGCCAAATGAGTTGACTGTTTAAAACATATGCCAAACCAAACAGCCTATGAGATCTTCAGATGCCAGAGCAAATCAAAGACAAGCATCCAAGGGCCTATCAAAATCTTGTGGAAATTATTAAATAAAGGAGGAGGGATTCTTCATACAGTAGACAAAGGACACACAGACTCAAAGAAGCATAAGTTTTGGAGAGGAAAATACACAGGCTTTGTGCCAAGTAGATTATCTGCCATTTTGGGATACTTTCTTGAATAAATAAAGATAACAGTTTTGAGGCCTGTACCTTTGCGATATAGTGTATAAATCTTTCTTAGATGACCCACAAGAAATTCTGGAAACTGAATAATCATTTGGTTATGTGGTAACATATGGCAGTGACTATCATTTAATATTTTTAAGCAAATACATTCATGGTTGCCACAGTTTTATTGAAGTTAATAATTTTAAAAAGGGCACTTTGTATTTTATGCTTATATCCATAGTCCTGTGTAGTCTTAGCTAGTCACATAAATTGGCTGTTTGCATTAATAATACATATAATTTCTGCTGTTTTTAATAGAAATTATTATAGGATCATTTGTGGGCTTAATTATACTTCTGAAGGTTATCTTAAATCTATTGAAATCCAGTAAGATTTGGGTGAAGTATCTTGGTATATTGTTTATCTAAACACTGAAGTTAGCGGTCCATATTCTGGTATTTTAATGCAATTATTGTGAGTAAAGTTAATTTTAAGGGTATATCTTTTATGATCTTTGTAAAGAATATTATAACAGCATAAGCGTGTATAATTTGATTCATAGTCTGGTTTCTATAAATATATTGCAACGTGTATATAAATCTTAACTAATCTAAAGAATTTAGGAATAATTATTAATTTCAATTGTTTCGTACATACATTTTAATTGGAGTTTGTTTTAAAGAATAATAACAAATAAATTGTATTATAAGCCTGGTATATACTGACAGTCAAGACATCCAGTGTCTGAAGCAGCAAAGCAACCCCAAAACATCAGTGAACCTCAACCATGTTTGACTGTAGGGACTGTATTCTTTTCTTTAAAAGCCTCATTTCTTTTTTCTGAAAACAGTAGAATGATGGGCATTACTAAAAAGTTGTAATTTTGTTTCGTCTGTCCAAAGCACTTTTTTTTTTTATTATTATTATTTTGGCTCTCTCAGGTAAGTTTTGGCAAACTCCAATTTAGCTTTTTTATGTTTCTGTGTCAGCAGTGCGGTCCTTCTGGGTCTCCTACCATAGCGTCTCTTTTCATTCAGCTGGCAACATAGTGCGAGCTGACACATATATGTACTCTGTGTCTGAAGGTCAGCTTGAATTTTTCTAGAAGTTGATCAAGGTTCTTTATCCACCATTCAAACAATCCTTTGATCAATTTCTTTCTTTTGTCCATGTCCAGGGAGATTAGCTACAGTGTGTCACTTTTTTTGTATCATACCAATACAAACAAAATAAATAAACATGAAAATGCCTAAACATTTGTACAAGTTTCTGGGTAAAGTGGTGCATTATCTGACAGAAATGCAGGGGTGCCAATATTTTTGGCCATGACTGTGTGTGTATATATATATATATATATATATATATATATATATATATATATATATATATATATATATATATATATATATATATATATATATATATATATATATCATTAAAATTATGGGGGAGATAAAAAACTGAAATTAAAATCCTCCATGTCTCAAAATTAAATCAATATAAATATTTGCATAGGAAATTAGCACACCTAGGCAAGATTTCCCACTTGCTTTTTCCCCAGAAATACTTCATATACAATGTTACCAATGCACAAGAGAATTCTGGGTAAGATATGCAAATTCTCAGTTTTTTTGCTTCAAATACTGTTTTAACACAGCGATCCTTTTAACAGGATTATTGGAGCAATCCAGAAATCACTCACTAGACAGCCTGTTTCGTTCTTTTTAGAACTCATCAGTAGGAGATATAATATATAATTTTTTTATCTCCCCCATAATTTTAATGAATTTTGGTTTAACCCTGAAAGTAGCTTTACCAATGCAGCAACCAGAAATCTATCTCCTACTGATGAGTTCCAAAAAGAACAAAACAGGCTGTCTGGTGAGTGATTTCTGGTTTGTTGCAATAATCCTGTTAAAAAGGATCGCTGTGTTAAAACAGTATTTGAAGCAAAAAAACTTAGAATTTGCATATCTTACCCAGAATTCTCTTGTGCATTGGTAGCATTGTATATGAAGTATTTCTGGGAAAAAGCAAGCGGGGAATCTTGCCTAGATGTGCTAATTTCCTATGCAAATATATATAAATATATATATATATATATATATATATATATATATATATCTTACTAGATAGTTTGTTAAAATAATAGACTGTCGGGTTAAATACAGGACAGATGCCCCCCCCTCCCTACATATCAAAGACGTCTGAGTAATGTGTCTTTTAAGTGGCATATCACAATTTTTTATCTGTTGTCATAGTCTAAAAATTGCTAGTTATGTTAACAACACTAGTAAATGTAAAACATTTACATAATGCAGCTGAAAACTGACTGATGACATATCATTGAGCCATGTAGTTTTAACAATGGCATTTCATTAGTAAGTCATGAACAAATAATGATGGATGGGGGCTTTAAGTGAGATGCCCTTTAGCAGACATTGAAAGGGTCAGAATTCTGATGCTATAGTTTATCATAGCTTGTGAAGTTAAATTTTTGATTAATACAGGTTATACAAAAGTTAGACATTATACTGTACAGGAAACATTTGTATCATGCATATGAAAAAAAGATGAGATTAAAGTGATTTAAAAACATGCTAGGATTTACCAGTGCTATAAATAAAAGGGGACTTTCAGCCATGAAGAAAAAAACAAAAAACCTTTATGCTACAAGTTCCTTTATTTGCCTGCAGTTTATGTTGAGTCAAAAGCCTGCGGCCACCCATGGCAAAACGTTATTTTTTCGATGAGGTGATATTTCAACCTCTTAGCCAATAGTTGTGTTTGCCCTTTGGCATTATGTCAGATGGCTAGCACGCCAATGGTTAAGAGGTGGAGTTTGTTGTACTATGCTTACTTAAGTATTTTATATTACAATTGTATAGTGTTTGCCATTTATTTAATCATTCCTGGAAAATGGAAGAAAAATATGCATACATGGAAAATACTGCAGTATTGGTAGAACTTTCTACTTTCTCTGGCTAGTATTAAAAATGCCTAAATTTCCGTTGAGGTGCCACAGTATTATTTTATATAGAACACCTGCTTTAAGCCATATAGTTTAAGACTCAGCTCTGCAAGCCTAACAAAAAAAGTTTTTTGTATTTGTTTACACTAACCTCACAGGGCTATCGTCCTTTTTTTTAAAGTGGTGTGCTACTGTGCTTGAAGAAAAGCCTTTTCTTCTATGCAGCTCATACTGTTATCTAACACAGGTGTGTGCTACTTTATAGTGAAGGACATATATGCTTTTGCTCAGAGACAGGCTATAAGGGGGGGGGGGGACTTATGTGGCTGAAATTGGGGTGAAAAGTACCATTTAAAAAGGTGAGTACCCCATTCACTGCACAACAGTATGAACATATTATTTACATTTACTGTCCATTTAGAGAGCAAAAGGTGTCACTTTTTAGTAATACTTGAGGAAAGTAGTTTGCTTTTTGCAACTTAACCTTTTTTACTTCAGCTTTGTGTGAAACAGACTCAGCCACAGATCAGTGATTCCATTTCATGTTCTCAGTGTAAAATTGTAGCACGGTTATTCTTTCACAATTGGTGGTATAAAAATAACGCTATCATATTTTTGTGCACTGAAGCACGGTGAAATAATTCACTACCTCTTTGAAAGGTTCTTCCCAGGTAGATTTAACAGCAACAGATGGCAGATTTCTTTTTTTTTTTATATATATTTCAGAAGTTAAGAGCATTATTGATTCTTCCACACTGTGACAGATGTACAGAACCTATATTAAAAGGTATGAAATGACATACTTCTATCATGCTTTTAGGAGAGTGGTTTTACTGTCTTGTGTACATTAGAACTTTTATTTTTGTGATATAATAAATAAATTAGACATGAAAATATTGTACAAGATTGTCTAATTTCATTAAAGGGATATAAAATCCCATTTTTTTTCTTTAATGATTCATGCAATTTTAAGCAACCTTCTAATTTACTCCTATTATAATTTTTTTCTTCGTTCTCTTAGTATCATTACTTGAAAAGCAGAAATGTAAGCTTAGGGGCCAGCACATTTTTGGTTCAGCACCTGGGTAGCGCTTGCTGGCTAAATATAGAAAATCAGTTCATTTGGATTTAAGCACTACTGTGAATATTAGTGCACGAGTGACAAGTGTTAATTGCATGTACCCCAAATGTCAAAGTAAAGAACAGGTTATCACCAGCACTCTTGTAAGTTAATAAAACTTTTATTGGATATAGATAAAAAGCGACATTTCGGGGCTTAACCCCTTAGACAATGCTAGCATGACTAAGGGGTTAAGCCCCGAAACGTCGCTTTTTATGTATATCCAATAAACGTTTTATTAACTTACAACAGTGCTGGTTGATAACCTGTTATTTTCTGGCTAAATATAGCCACCAATTAGTAAGGGCTACCCGCGGTACTGAACCAAAAATGGTTCGGCTCCTAAGCTTTACATTCCTGCTCTTTTAAATAAAGATACCAAAAGAATGAAGAAAAAGTGATAATATGAGTAAATTGAGAAAATGCCATGTTTAAAAAGGGACATAAAAGTCATTATTAAACAATTTTGAGAGACTTTTAAATTTACTTCTATAATCAAATTTACGTCATTCTCTTGGTATTCTTCGTTGAAATGCATAACTAGGTAGGCTCAGGGGCAGCAATGCACTACAAGGAGCTTGATGCTGATTGGTGGCTACACACATATGCCTTTTGTTATTGCCTCACCAATGTGTTCAGCTAGTTCCCAACAGTACGTTGCTGCTCTTGAACCGACTAACTATATAACACATTTACATGAATCAAACACATATCCAAGAAACAGTACAACAATACAATGCTCTAATTATAGCATTTTCTTTTTACACTTTTATACCACTTTAAACTCTGTTTTTAAATGCACAATAAACAATATTGGCTTTCTATATCCCTGTAAATAAACAGTATTGGCTTTTATATCCCTTTAAGACAGGAGGATCAAATTTATCCTTTGGGGGCCAGCAAATAGATGACAATTTCAGAGTATCTTCTGCTGACCACAGGTAAATTAAGTCATCTGATTAAGCAATATGCAGTGGTAATGGATTTCAGGATAGTTTATTATGCTCAAATACAGTATGTGTATACCTGCTATAATCGTAAAAGTTTTAATCCTTTCTTCTGCGTCTTAGCTTCTATGAGCCTAACTATGTTTACAAAGCGAATTTGATAATAGAAGCAAATTAAACAGTTGTTTAAAATGATGTGGTCTATTTGAATGATGAATTTACTGTATATTTAAAGGGACATTATACACTCGTTTTTTCTTTGCATAAATGTTTTGTAGATGATCTATTTATATAGCCCATAACGTTTTTTGTTTTTCTTAAATATGTATAGTTTTGCTTATTTTGAAATAACATTGCTCTGATTTTTAGACTCCTAACCTGCTATTTCCCACTTGAAGTGGGTGTTCCAATAAACCTTTTAAACAGAGCTAAACTGGAAGCTCCTAAGTAAGATTTTAAACGGTTTTACACTGGAATTTTAGATCAGTTTCTGTGCATATTATTCTTTATAGTAGTGTCTATTACATGCAGTTATATGAAAATATGTGTATACTGTCCCTTTAAGCAATATATGACAACAGTGTTTGCAACAATGTTTCTAACGGTATTATACATTTATAGCTTAAGAAATGTGCTCTCTCCAAAGCCTACCTTAGTATGGTTCCATGGAAAAGGAACTATGTTTCAGCAAAGGATACAGAAATAAATAAGTACATCTGACAAGCGAAAAAACATAATTTATGTAAGAACTTACCTGATAAATTCATTTCTTTCATATTAGCAAGAGTCCATGAGCTAGTGACGTATGGGATATACATTCCTACCAGGAGGGGCAAAGTTTCCCAAACCTCAAAATGCCTACAAATACACCCCTCACCACACCCACAATTCAGTTTAACGAATAGCCAAGAAGTGGGGTGATAAAAAAGTGCGAAAGCATATAAAATAAGGAATTGGAATAATTGTGCTTTATACAAAATCATAACCACCACAAAAAAAGGGCGGGCCTCATGGACTCTTGCTAATATGAAAGAAATGAATTTATCAGGTAAGTTCTTACATAAATTATGTTTTCTTTCATGTAATTAGCAAGAGTCCATGAGCTAGTGACGTATGGGATAATGACTACCCAAGAAGTGGATCTTTCCACACAAGAGTCACTAGAGAGGGAGGGATAAAATAAAGACAGCCAATTCCTGCTGAAAATAATCCACACCCAAAATAAAGTTTAACGAAAAACATAAGCAGAAGATTCAAACTGAAACCGCTGCCTGAAGTACTTTTCTACCAAAAACTGCTTCAGAAGAAGAAAATACATCAAAATGGTAGAATTTAGTAAAAGTATGCAAAGAGGACCAAGTCGCTGCTTTGCAGATCTGGTCAACCGAAGCTTCATTCCTAAACGCCCAGGAAGTAGAAACTGACCTAGTAGAATGAGCTGTAATTCTCTGAGGCGGAGTTTTACCCGACTCAACATAGGCAAGATGAATTAAAGATTTCAACCAAGATGCCAAAGAAATGGCAGAAGCTTTCTGGCCTTTTCTAGAACCGGAAAAGATAACAAATAGACTAGAAGTCTTACGAAAAGATTTCGTAGCTTCAACATAATATTTCAAAGCTCTAACAACATCCAAAGAATGCAACGATTTCTCCTTAGAATTCTTAGGATTAGGACATAATGAAGGAACCACAATTTCTCTACTAATGTTGTTGGAATTCACAACTTTAGGTAAAAATTCAAAAGAAGTTCGCAACACCGCCTTATCCTGATGAAAAATCAGAAAAGGAGACTCACAAGAAAGAGCAGATAATTCAGAAACTCTTCTGGCAGAAGAGATGGCCAAAAGGAACAAAACTTTCCAAGAAAGTAATTTAATGTCCAATGAATGCATAGGTTCAAACGGAGGAGCTTGAAGAGCCCCCAGAACCAAATTCAAACTCCAAGGAGGAGAAATTGACTTAATGACAGGTTTTATACGAACCAAAGCTTGTACAAAACAATGAATATCAGGAAGAATAGCAATCTTTCTGTGAAAAAGAACAGAAAGAGCAGAGATTTGTCCTTTCAAAGAACTTGCGGACAAACCCTTATCTAAACCATCCTGAAGGAACTGTAAAATTCTCGGTATTCTAAAAGAATGCCAGGAAAAATGATGAGAAAGACACCAAGAAATATAAGTCTTCCAGACTCTATAATATATCTCTCGAGATACAGATTTACGAGCCTGTAACATAGTATTAATCAGAGTCAGAGAAACCTCTTTGACCAAGAATCAAGCGTTCAATCTCCATACCTTTAAATTTAAGGATTTCAGATCCTGATGGAAAAAAGGACCTTGTGACAGAAGGTCTGGTCTTAACGGAAGAGTCCACGGTTGGCAAGAGGCCATCCGGACAAGATCCGCATACCAAAACCTGTGAGGCCATGCCGGAGCTACCAGCAGAACAAACGAGCATTCCTTCAGAATCTTGGAGATTACTCTTGGAAGAAGAACTAGAGGCGGAAAGATATAGGCAGGATGATACTTCCAAGGAAGTGATAATGCATCCACTGCCTCCGCCTGAGGATCCCGGGATCTGGACAGATACCTGGGAAGTTTCTTGTTTAGATGGGACGCCATCAGATCTATTTCTGGAAGTTCCCACAGTTGAACAATCTGAAGAAATACCTCTGGGTGAAGAGACCATTCGCCCAGATGCAACGTTTGGCGACTGAGATAATCCGCTTCCCAATTGTCTACACCTGGGATATGAACCGCAGAAATTAGACAGGAGCTGGATTCCGCCCAAACCAAAATTCGAGATACTTCTTTCATAGCCAGAGGACTGTGAGTCCCTCCTTGATGATTGATGTATGCCACAGTTGTGACATTGTCTGTCTGAAAACAAATGAACGATTCTCTCTTCAGAAGAGGCCAAAACTGAAGAGCTCTGAAAATTGCACGGAGTTCCAAAATATTGATCGGTAATCTCACCTCCTGAGATTCCCAAACTCCTTGTGCCGTCAGAGATCCCCACACAGCTCCCCAACCTGTGAGACTTGCATCTGTTGAAATTACAGTCCAGGTCGGAAGCACAAAAGAAGCCCCCTGAATTAAACGATGGTGATCTGTCCACCATGTTAGAGAGTGTCGAACAATCGGTTTTAAAGATATTAATTGAGATATCTTCGTGTAATCCTTGCACCATTGCTTCAGCATACAGAGCTGAAGAGGTCGCATGTGAAAACGAGCAAAGGGGATCGCGTCCGATGCAGCAGTCATAAGACCTAGAATTTCCATGCATAAGGCTACCGAAGGGAATGATTGTGACTGAAGGTTTCGACAAGCTGTAATCAACTTTAGACGTCTCTTGTCTGTTAAAGACAGAGTCATGGACACTGAATCCATCTGGAAACCCAGAAAGGTTACCCTTGTCTGAGGAATCAAAGAACTTTTTGGTAAATTGATCCTCCAACCATGATCTTGAAGAAACAACACAAGTCGATTCGTATGAGATTCTGCTAAATGTAAAGACTGAGCAAGTACCAAGATATCGTCCAAATAAGGAAATACCACAATACCCTGTTCTCTGATTACAGACAGCAGGGCACCGAGAACCTTTGTAAAAATTCTTGGAGCTGTAGCTAGGCCAAACGGCAGAGCCACAAACTGGTAATGCTTGTCCAGAAACGAGAATCTCAGGAACTGATAATGATCTGGATGAATCGGAATATGCAGATATGCATCCTGTAAATCTATTGTGGACATATAATTCCCTTGCTGAACAAAAGGTAAGATAGTCCTTACAGTTACCATCTTGAACGTTGGTATCCTTACATAACGATTCAATATTTTTAGATCCAGAACTGGTCTGAAAGAATTCTCCTTCTTTGGTACAATGAAGAGATTTGAATAAAACCCCATCCCCTGTTCCGGAACTGGAACTGGCATAATTACTCCAGTCAACTCTAGATCTGAAACACATTTCAGAAATGCTTGAGCTTTTACTGGATTTACTGTGACACGGGAAAGAAAAAATCTCTTTGCAGGAGGTCTCAACTTGAAACCAATTCTGTACCCTTCTGAAACAATGCTCTGAATCCAAAGATTGTGAACAGAATTGATCCAAATTTCCTTGAAAAAACGTAACCTGCCCCCTACCAGCTGAGCTGGAATGAGGGCCGCACCTTCATGTGGACTTAGAAGCAGGCTTTGCCTTTCTAGCTGGCTTGGATTTATTCCAAACTGGAGATGGTCTCCAAACTGAAACTGCTCCTGAGGATGAAGGATCAGGCTTTTGTTCTTTGTTGAAACGAAAGGAACAAAAACGATTATTAGCCCTGTTTTTACCTTTAGATTTTTTATCCTGTGGTAAAAAAGTTCCTTTCCCACCAGTAACAGTTGAAATAATGGAATCCAACTGAGAACCAAATAATTTGTTACCCTGGAAAGAAATGGAAAGTAAAGTTGATTTAGAAGCCATATCAGCATTCCAAGTTTTAAGCCATAAAGCTCTTCTAGCTAAAATAGCTAGAGACATAAACCTGACATCAACTCTGATAATATCAAAAATGGCATCACAGATAAAATTATTAGCATGTTGAAGAAGAATAATAATATCATGAGAATCACGATGTGTTACTTGTTGCGCTAAAGTTTCCAACCAAAAAGTTGAAGCTGCAGCAACATCAGCCAAAGATATAGCAGGTCTAAGAAGATTACCTGAACACAGATAAGCTTTTCTTAGAAAGGACTCAATTTTCCTATCTAGAGGATCCTTAAACGAAGTACCATCTGACGTAGGAATAGTAGTACGTTTAGCAAGGGTAGAAATAGCCCCATCAACCTTAGGGATCTTGTCCCAAAATTCTAATCTGTCAGACGGCACAGGATATAATTGCTTAAAACGTTTAGAAGGAGTAAATGAATTACCCAAATTATCCCATTCTTTGGAAATTACTGCAGAAATAGCATCAGGGACAGGAAAAACTTCTGGAATAACTACAGGAGATTTAAAAACCTTATTTAAACGTTTAGATTTAGTATCAAGAGGACCAGAATCCTCTATTTCTAAAGCAATTAAGACTTCTTTAAGTAAAGAACGAATAAATTCCATTTTAAATAAATATGAAGATTTATCAGCATCAACCTCTGAGACAGAATCCTCTGAACCAGAGGAATCATCAGAATCAGAATGATGATGTTCAGTTAAAAATTCATCTGTAGGGAGAGAAGTTTTAAAAGATTTTTTATGTTTACTAGAAGGAGAAATAACAGACATAGCCTTCTTTATGGATTCAGAAACAAAATCTCTTATATTATCAGGAACATTCTGCACCTTAGATGTTGAAGGAACTGCAACAGGCAATGGTACTTTACTAAAGGAAATATTATCTGCTTTAACAAGTTTGTCATGACAATCAATACAAACAACAGCTGGAGGAATAGCTACCAAAAGTTTACAGCAGATACACTTAGCTTTGGTAGATTCAGTACTTGACAGCGATTTTCCTGTAGTATCTTCTGACTCAGATGCAACGTGAGACATCTTGCAATATGTAAGAGAAAAAACAACATATATATAAAGCAAAATTGATCAAATTCCTTAAATGACAGTTTCAGGAATGGGAAAAAATGCCAAAGAACAAGCTTCTAGCAACCAGAAGCAATAAAAAATGAGACTTAAATAATGTGGAGACAAAAGTGACGCCCATATTTTTTCGCGCCAAATAAGATGCCCACATTATTTGGCGCCTAAATGCTTTTTGGCGCCAAAAATGACGCCACATCCGGAACGCCGACATTTTTGGCGCAAAATAACGTCAAAAAATGACGCAACTTCCGGCGACACGTATGACGCCGGAAACGGAAATAGAATTTTTGCGCCAAAAAAGTCCGCGCCAAGAATGACGCAATAAAATGAAGCATTTTCAGCCCCCGCGAGCCTAACAGCCCACAGGGAAAAAGTCAAATTTTAAGGTAAGAAAAATGTTAAAATGCATTATCCCAAATATGAAACTGACTGTCTGAAAATAAGGAAAGTTGAACATTCTGAGTCAAGGCAAATAAATGTTTGAATACATATATTTAGAACTTTATAAACAAAGTGCCCAACCATAGCTAGGAGTGTCACAGAAAATAAGACTTACTTACCCCAGGACACTCATCTACATATAGTAGATAGCCAAACCAGTACTGAAACGAGAATCAGCAGAGGTAATGGTATATATAAGAGTATATCGTCGATCTGAAAAGGGAGGTAAGAGATGAATCTCTACGACCGATAACAGAGAACCTATGAAATAGACCCCTTAGAAGGAGATCACTGCATTCAAATAGGCAATACTCTCCTCACATCCCTCTGACATTCACTGCACGCTGAGAGGAAAACCGGGCTCCAACTTGCTGCGGAGCGCATATCAACGTAGAATCTAGCACAAACTTACTTCACCACCTCCATCGGAGGCAAAGTTTGTAAAACTGAATTGTGGGTGTGGTGAGGGGTGTATTTGTAGGCATTTTGAGGTTTGGGAAACTTTGCCCCTCCTGGTAGGAATGTATATCCCATACGTCACTAGCTCATGGACTCTTGCTAATTACATGAAAGAAATAAATTTGATCGAATCATGAAATTTTTACTTCCATGTTCCTTTAAAACATTATTTTGTAGGCATGTATGTAAACATTTTAAATTCATTAAAAAAAAAATGCAGCAAAAACATATAGTACACACTAAGATGCACATAAGTGTCACAATCACACAAGAAAAACAATATATCTCAGGAATTGCAGTCAGAATGTTGAAAAAAAAAAGAGAGAGAAAAAAGAGAAAAAAAAGAGAGAGAGAAAAAAAAAGAGAGAGAAAAAAAAGAGAGAGAAAAAAAGAGAGAAAAAAAAGAGAAAAAAAAAGAGAGAGAAAAAAAAAGAGAGAGAGAGAAAGAGAGAAAGAGAGAGAAAGAGAAAGAGAGAAAAAGAGAGAGAGAGAAGAGAGAGAGAAGGAGAAAGCAAGAGAAAGAGAAAGACTACATACAAAACATATTTTAAAATCATTCTTACTTTATTCATTATTTGCAAAACTGCTTTAAAACCCCAGTGAGTGTGTTTATCTCCCTTAAAAGGGACAGTCCACTCTACAATTTTTATTAATTAAAAGATAGATAATCCCTTTATTGCCCACTCCCCAGTTTCACATAACCAACACGGTTATATTAAAGGGACACAAGTCGAAATTAAACTTTCACGATTCAGATGGGGCACACCATTTTAAACAACTTTCCAGTTTACTTCCATTAAAAAAATGCAATCTTTTTATATTTACACTTTTTAGGAATGTTGCAGCACTTTGGAGTAAATAGTTCCTTGGGTGTTTCTGACATTTTCTCACAGGTCTAAATGTATTCTCTAACCATCTTATGTCTTCAGGTTTCACCGTTTCCTATATATATATATATATATATATATATATATATATATATATATATATATATATATATATATATATATATATATATATATATATATATATATATATATATATATATATATATATATATATGATCAGACCAGCACTCAAGCGAGATTGCAAGCTACTGGGGACCACTGCCGAGTCTCCAAATATATACTGAAAAAAATAGTCAGTAGTAGCCACATTAAAGTAAAATAATTTCCCTTCAGTAGGCATAATGGGATGGGAATCACTAATGACTTATGAAGAGAAATTATTTTAGTTCAGTGCAGTTACTATTGACTACTTTTCTGACTAATTTATCTTTAAGTATTTAAGCTGGAGACCTTGGGCAAGATTACATTTGCAGCGTCGTCTGCAAAATCCGGCAACGCCGGTTTTTACGCGGTTTTGGTATTACATATGCGGCGTGTATATTTCACCCGTCGCCCGCAATTTTTACTCCCATAGAACCGCGTTGCAAATCGGTATCACATTTTCAGCTTACACTGCGAAAATGGAGAAATTTTACTCCATTTTCACCTCGCCACACATAGGCAGGTGCAGCAATTCTTGAGCTGAAAATGCGAGCACCGTAACTGTCTGAAAATATTAACAAAGACCTAACGCATGCGCAATATCTACCTACCTGTCAACTGCAATCCCCCACCGCAATAACTAATAAAGTATATTAAAAGGGACAGTCTACACCAGAATTGTTATTGTTTAAAAAGATAGATAATCCCTTTATTACCCATTCCCTAGTTTTGCACAACCGACACAGTTATATTAATATACTTTTTACCTCTGTGATTACCTTGTATCTAAGCCTCTGCAAACTGCCCCCTTATTTCAGTTCTTTTGACAGACATCCATTTTAGACAATCAGAACTGGCTCACTGGAACTCCACGTGCGTGAGGAGCACAGTGTTATATATATGACACACATGAACTAACACCCTCTAGTGGTGAAAAACTGTCAAAATGCCCTGAGAGAAGATGCGGCCTTCAAGGTCTTAGAAATTAGCATATGAACGTCCTAGGTTTAGCTTTCAACTAAGAATACCAAGAGAACAAAGCAAAATTGGTGATAAAAGTAAATTGGAAAATTTGTTTAAAATTACATTCTCTATCTGAATCATGAAAGTTTATTTTGAACTCTAATCCGCCATTAACCAACATCGTAATAAAAGTAATATATTAACCCCTAATCCGCCATTAACCCACATTGCAATAAACCTAATAAATGTATTAACCCCTAACCCGCCATTAACCCACAATGCAATAAACCTAATAAAACGTATCCCCTAATCCGCCAAACCCACACAACACAATAATCCTATAAATCTATTAACCCCTAAACCGCCAAAGCCCACAACGCAAATAAATAATTAAATTACTAAGCCCCCTAACCTAACACCTCCTAAATTAACCCCAATTACCTAAATTAAAAAATACTAAGTTACAATTAAAAAAAAAAAAAAAAATATATATATATATATATATATATATATATATATATAATTTAATTAATCTAAGATTACAAAAAATAAAAAAAGTCTTACATTACATAAAAGAAAAACCAAATTATCCAAAATAAAAAAATTAAACCTAATCTGTATGAAAATAAAAAAGCCCCCCCAAATAAAAAAGACTCCCTAATCTAATACTAAACTACCAATAGCCCTTAAAAGTGCCATTTGTAGGGCATTGCCCTAAGTTAAACAGCTCTTTTACCTTACAAAATACTATGTCCCCCCTCTAACAGTAAAACCCACCACCCAACAAAACCCCCAAAATTAAAAAACCTAAACTACACATGCGAGTGCGCAATAAATCCCTAATCTAAAAAAAAAAATCCTAACTCTAACCCCCAAATAGGTACTCCCCATTCCTGAAGTCCAGCAGAGAAGGTCTTGTGCCAGGCGGTAAAGTCTTCTTCCAAGTGGCCGACAACTACTTCTAAGCGGGGACCACTTCCTTCATCCAGGACCAAGCCAGCGCGGAGATGAGCGTGGAGCAGGACTAGTTGAATTCTTCAAATTCAAATCATCCAATAGGATGAGAGCTACTGAAATCCTATTGGCTGTTCAAATCAGACAATAGGAATGCAAGAGACACCATATTTAAACGCGTACCTTGAATTTACTATTCAGTGTACAGCGGCAATCGTACAAAGAGGACCCTCCACGCTCCATGGCACCGCGGTCGCCGGTTCTGCTCTTTGCGCTCATTTCCGCACCGGCTTGGTCCTGGATGAAGAAGGAAGTGGTCCCAGCTTGGAAGACTTCACAGCCTGGAATAGGACCTTCTCCATCTGACTTCAGGAACGGTGAGTACCTATTTGGGGTTCAGAGTTAGGATTTTTTCAATATTTTTTTTTTTTTTTTTGGGGGGGGGGAGGTTAGATTAGGGATTTCTTGGGAATTCTTAAAAGAGCTGAATGCCCTTTTAAGGGCAATGCCCATACAAATTCCCCTTTAGGGCAATGGATAGTTTAGGATTTTTTAGTGTTGGGTTTTTTTATTTGGGGGGTTTGTTTGGTGGTTGGTTTTACTGTTAGAGGGGGGACTTCGTATTTTTTAATGGTAAAAGAGCTGTTTAAGTTAGGGCAATGCCCTACAAAAGCCCTTTAAAGGGCTATTGGTAGTTTAGCATTAGATTAGGGTTTTTTTTTCTTTTTTCGGGGGTTATTTTCATAGGCATTAGGTTTAAAAAAAAAATATTTTGGATAATTCGGTTTATTATTTTCTGTAATGTTAGAAAATTTTATTTTTGGTAATTTTAGATTAATTTATTTTAATCTTAGGTTTATTTTTCTTAGTACTGTTAGGATTTTTTATTTTAATTGTAATTTAGCATTTTATTATTTTATGTAATTTGGGGTTGTTAGGTTAGGGGGTTTAGTAATTAAATTAGTTATTTGCGGTTAATTAGGGTACTTGCGTTGTGGGGGGGTTGGCGGATTAGGGGGTTAATAGATTTATTAGGATTATTGCATTGTGTGGGTTTGGTGGAATAGGGGTTAATAGATTTATAAGGTTTGTTGCGATGTGGGTTAATGGCGGATTAGGGGGTTAATAGATTTATTAGGATTATTGCATTGTGTGGGTTTGGTGGAATAGGGGTTAATAGATTTATAAGGTTTGTTGCGATGTGGGTTAATGGCGGATTAGGGAAAAATAGTTTAAATAGGTACATTGAAATGTGGGATAATGGCGGATTAAGGGTTAATACATTTATTAGGTAGTTTGCGATGTTGGGGTTGGCAGATTTAGGGGTTAATACTTTTACTAGGTAGATCGGGTTAGGGGTTAATAGTTTAATTAGGCATATTGCGTTGTGGGAGGTTGTCAGTTTAGGGGTTAATACATTTATTATTAGTTGCGATGTGGGGGGATTGCGGAAATAGGGGTTTTTACATGTCGGGTTTATTTTTGAGAGGCGGGTTAGAGACTTTTACGGGAGATTTTATATTTTTTTATTTTCTTAGGCGCCGGCAGTTTCTAAAGTGCCGAACGTCACTGGCGACTCCAGAAATTTGTATTTACGCTAATTTCTGGACATCAGTAGTTTATCCGACTTAAGGCACTTTATGAACTGCAGGCGGGATTTATGTGATTACCCGATGTGCGAGGTGAAATTATGGGTGGCGCAGGTTTCAGCAGTTACGCTGAAGCTTGCACCGCATATGTAATCTCGCCCCTTGTATTAAAATATTCAATGTATTTATTGCACTGAGTGAAAAGACATGTATGTGATACTAAATGCACAGTAAAGTATGATGAAAACGAGTAATTAATGTGAATCAGTGCTGTTTGTTCCCTATACTCACTCACCATTGCAAAACTCTGCATTCCAGAGAGCTTTAATACGTTCTATGGGAGGTAGTTATGTCTCCTATTATGCAATATTTAACTCCATGCTGAGGAAAATTTAAAGGGACATTGTACTGTAAACATGTTTTCCCCCAATTACTTTTTATAGTGGCTGCGGATCATAAAATATATTGGGAAATGCTCATTTGTCTTTATTTTTGGTATATCAAATAGCATATTAGCTGATTAAAGCCATTGTTCTCAAAGCATGCCTGTATAATTGGGCTGAGCCTGCAGAAATAGCAGACCTACTAATCGGATCTATATTTCAATAAATGAAGGCCATCCTTATCTTATCCCTCTCTATACACAATGGGCTATACTTAGAGAGAGCAATTGGAAAGGAAATATGTATTACCTCTCTTCCACCTATTACTGGGAACTTGATTGCTGCCTCTTGTTTATTGTCACTTTAAAATATGAATATGTCAATATTTTCTGTAAACACCACTAACATCTTTATTTATTCACAAAATACATAACCAATTAACCATTATCCACATACCCCCAATAGTGAAGAACATCATCACACATAAATATCGTTATCATCTAAATATTGGTGTCTAAAATGGCCCCCATACTCCTCCTCCCTCTACCTTCTTCATCCACGTTCAAAACATTTTTCCCAATACCTCTGCTCGTTCACAATGCTTTCAATACTACACAGTGAAGATAACATATCACCGTTACTGGCACGGCGATGCGCACCACAATTATTTTCCCTAGCTTCATTACCGGATGTGCAGAATAGATCGATACCCTGTGTACTTTTCTGCTCCGGCCGTAAATGCAAAGCACAGAGAAGTAGTTATCCGATGGTTCCGGATTGTTAGTTCCCCCAGATATTGCGCATGCGCAAATTCAGCAGGTGACGTAATCCGATGACACAAGCGCTACAGTCCATGAACGGAAAGAAGAACCGATTTGCGAGTCGCTTACTAGAGGGGCATGTGGAATCAAGGTTAGGAAGAAGTATCCTCGGGCTCAGTTTGGGGGCCATTTTTAACGGTCTGGATGCACTGTTTGAATTGACTATGAGACACAATACGATGTGAAGAAAATGTTGCAGACTACTCAGCAGGTTTGCAACTATTGAATAAGGTACAACAACAAAGAAGACAGTCACCAAGCCGAAGGCAATTTTTATTTTGTTTTTCAATTTATTAGTGCAAAACTAGTACAAAAACAAAAATAGAACCCATGCAGGCGCAACAGAATAGGCCTCTTACGCATTTCGTGTGTGCAAACACACTTCGTCAGAGAGATAAGTGTATGTGTTAACAGGTAAAGAATATATAGGGATGATGATTGGTGCTGGTTAACCCTTCTATGACTTATTAGTAAGTAACTATTAGATTGCTAAATATATTCTAACAACTTTAATATTGTAAATGTATAGGCTATATAAACAGAAGATGTGAGTAAACCAAAAACTAGAAGTGCTTAATTAAGTCAAAAAGTATATTGAATAAGGTATATTTATATGGAGTGTTTACGGTCCCTTTAAGTATAGATGTTTGGTTTCAACAGGAAAAGCAGAAAAATTAAAGGATAAAATAAAAAGGTAAATAAGCTATGTATAACAAACAAACAGACCTTTGTGAAAATATTAAAGTGGAGAAAAAATGACAGTGCAATGTCCCTTTAAAGTTTCAATGACTGAAAATAAATGCCTTTCTGGTTGCTGTTGATGAAGTCGGTAAGCTGGCAGTTATGTTATAAGGTTTTAAGCATCTCAACATTCTGACATAGAAGAGCAGGGTCTGTCAATCATCCTGAACAAACGTTTATGACCATTGCTTCTCACATTGTGGTAAGCGCCCTGCAAGGGTTCAAAAGCTGCATCTGCTGCTTAGTACATTGAACCCTATATATTAAAGTTATAGAAAAGTATAATCACAAAGTGTTCCCATCTACAAGTGAATACAATTAAAGGGATACTAAACCCACATTTTTTCCTTTCATGATTCAGAGAGATCATGCGATTTTAAGCAACTTTCTAATTTACTCCAATTATCAATTTTTCTTCGTTCTCATGTTATCTTTATTTGAAAAAGTAGGATTCTAAGCTAAGGAGCTGGCCCATTTTTGGTTCAGACCCTGGATAGCACTTGATGATTGGTTGCTAAATGTAGATTCCTGCTTTTTCAAATAAAGATAACATGAGAACGATTTAATGTATAATAGGAGTAAATTAGAAAGTTGCTTAGAATCGCATGATCTATCTGAATCATAAAAGAAAAAAAAAATTGTGTTTAGTGTCCCTTTAACCCAATCTTTGAAATCCAAGGTTTACTGTCAAAAGATAGAACATTTGCACTGAATAGCACACCCTGTGCAAGGAACCCTATAACCATTATAGCAATACATGTAAAATAAAACATTCTTGAGGCTGCTAGGTTCAAGTGATTTGGCAACAAAATTGATTGCTACTTATACTTTAATTATCCAAATAGAAAAATGTAGCACATTGAATAAAACAAAGGTTAAGCTGCTGGCAATGAGATATTTTTTTCTTGTAAAATGGGAAGGAAATTAGCTTACTGAGCATAAAAAGGTAGATCTTTTACATGTATTCACTTAAATAATAATATAAATAATATTATACATACATGTAATATAAATCATATAATGACCTAGATTGCAAGTGGAGAACGAGTCATAATGTGTGGTGTTTAATTTTGTAATCAGCCTTGTGCAATCAAAAACACACCAGGGTTAGATTACGAGTGGCGTGCTAACAGTTATGGACGAGCAAAAATGGGTGTTTGCATGAGTCAGGTTTAGCGCTCGTATTACAAGTTCAAAGTAAACGTGAACACATGAGCTCAATCGCAGCTACGCTAGAATGATTACTGCGTCCTCAGAGCTCCGGTTAACTGTTTCACGAGACAAAAAAGTGTCACAAAACACATCAAAAATACATTACAAAGTACAGTTACACTCATAATATCACTATCTGATAAACTATTATATATATATATATATATATATATATATATATATATATATATATATATATATATATATATATATATAAAAAGCAAAGTCCTGTGTAGGAATGCACACCATATATTTAGTAGCAGCTGCCAGGGTGCAATGTCAAAACAGTATGTAATATATATATATATATATATATATATATATATATATATATATATATATATATATATATATATATATATATATATATATATATATATATATATATATATATATATGCATTGGAGCAGTTAAATGGATATAATACTCATATGCTAAATCACTTGAAAGTGAAGCCGATATGACATGTGAAAAGGAAAGATATTTTACCTCAAAATGTATTCAGCTCACCAGAGTAAGTGATCCGTGAACAGTTAGAGCTGCTGTAAAGCTGCAAGTTGAAAAGAAAAGGGGAAGAAAAAAAAAAAAAAAAGATTGCCAAACAGCATTATCAGTGCTGAGGTCTTGCATTGCTGTGATCTCATTTGATTTCACAGTAAACTTACTTCAACTGGACTAAAATCTCTTTACAGTGTGGTGTGAATACTTAAGAAATTTTGAGGTAAAATATTTTCCTATTTCATAGAGATGTTCAGGTGATATTTTCTAGTCAGCTTTTTACAGCTATGCTGCAGCACTTTCAAACATTTGGGTATCATGGCTCTTTAGGTAGATGAAAACTTGAAAAATCATATGATAAATAAATATGAATATTGCATAATATTTATAAGTGTTATACTGTGTATTTACTGTAAATATTTCACATTCCAATGTTCTGCACATATCAGAATATGTTCTAAGTATTTATATATATATATATATATATATATATATATATATGGGAGTACAAAAGAAATATAGAGATGGCGCTATTAGAATTAGGTAATAAAAGGAGAGAATAAAGTATAATAAATCTCAGTATATAGCAGATAATAAACACTTCAATGTTAGAACAATAAAAGAAAAAGGGCTGTAGTGAATATCACTTAGAACCTAAAAAAATAATAAAAATAATAATTATAGGTTTAAAAGGTGGTACATAGAGCTGGGACCTGTGTAAGGTCTATTAGGGTGCAGTCACTTATAATTTTCACAACAAAATAGATGTATTCTTCTTGTAATCCGGTATGTATCCCCCTAAGGGTATGCACTTACTTCAATAACCCTCAATCAAATGAGGTAAGGATGATTCAGAAATGCTGTGCAAAGGTATTGCCTCTTGGATATGCAGTCTCTGGCAGAAGAAACTTTCTTTCTGGATTGGAGCTTGTGCCTGTCTTGGTGTCATTTAAAAACCTCTGCAATAAGAGGTATAGTAAAAGCATATAAAAACAGAAGGTCCCAAAAACAGTGGCTATTAGGATCAGTCCTAATAGTATTGGGTCGCTGTTCCAGATAAAATTTCCCAATAAAAGAGCCAGTAAGCATAAAGGGCAATCTACGCCCTGTATAAAACCTGACGCGTTTCCAAGGGTTCAATGTAATTTCTTCCCTTCTTCTTCTCTGATGAAGTGTTTATTATCTGCTATATACTGAGATTTATTATACTTTATTCTCTCCTTTTATTACCTAATTCTAATAGCGCCATCTCTATATTTCTTTTGTACTCCTATCTCTTTGGGAGGTATTGGAAAATCCTCCGACATTTTTGAGATTGGCAGCTTATATGAAATAATAGGTGTATATTACGTATATAGGAGTATTTGTAATTACAATACACGCGTCTCTAACCCATAGGAGTGCTGTAGGGTTAACTAAGAGGTTTACCCCTTTTAGTTTTCTGTCTTTCACAATAATATATATATATATATATATATATATATATATATATATATATATATATATATATATATATATATATATTGTAACAAAATACCATCAGATATATGTAGAAATAGGTATTTATGAATAAATATAAGATATTCTGTTATGTGAAGAACATTGGAATGTGAAATATTATCATGTCTGGTTAGCATTGGAGTTTGCGCACTAGTAGGGTGTTTTTAAGTTTGACCACTATTTTTCTCCATTGAACTCTATTGTGAAAACTTTAATGCAAATGCGATATTCAGCTTGCATGCAAAATCGTTATACTTTCAACTTGTAATACGAGCGATTCCCAACGTGGGCAAAAATCTTTTTTAGCGGAGAGATATAGATATATATATATATATATATATATATATATATATATATATATATATATATATATATATATATATGTGTGTGTGTGTGTGTGTGTCTTACATTTCTGAACTGGTTTAAAGTTATTCAAACAACTTTGTCCATTCCTTTAACAGCTTCATGTAACCTAGATCACGGGTGTTCAAACCTGTCCTCAGGCCTCCCTAACAGGCCAGATTTTGAGGATATCGGAACTAGAGCACAGGTGAAATCATCAGCTGATTAGTAACCATGGTTATTTTACCTGCTCTCCCCCAAGGTAATTCTGAACATCTGGGGCGCGATCCGATATAGATCGCAGTTTGCGGCGCAAGCGAGGGAACCGGCGTCGCCCGCAGTTTCAGCTCGCAACTCGAGCTATCCCATATAGGTCGCCGTCAGATGCTAACGTGCCGTAAGTCTGACAAACCAGCGATGTCCAGAAATCTGCGTAAGTACAAATTTCTGGCGTCGCCAGTGACTTGCGGCACGTTAGAAACTGCCGGCGCCTATAAAACCTGACTAAAGTCTAAAACACCCGCACTGTCTAACACGCCTCCCTAACATAGCCCGCACTGTCTAACACGCCTCCCTAACATAGCCCGCACTGTCTAACCCTCTATCCGCTATCCCCCCTCACTATCCTAAAAATAAAAAAGCTATTAACCCCTAAACCGCCGCTCCCGTACCCCGCCGCAACCTAATAAAGTTATTAACCCCTAAACCGCCGCTCCCGTACCCCGCCGCCAGCTATATTATATCTATAACCCCCTAAAGTGAGCCCCTAACACCGCCGCCATCTATATTAAAATTATTAACCCCTAATGTAAGCCCCTTACACCGCCGCCATCTCTATTAAAATGATTAACCCCTAATTTAATCTACCTACCCCGCCGCCAGCTATATTATCTATATTAACCCTAAGTATATTATAGTTAATATAGGTATTACATTATATATATTAACTATATTAACCCTAATTATATTAGGGTTAATATAGTTAATATAGTTACTATAGTATTTATATTAACTATATTAACTCTATCTAACCCTAACACCCCTAACTAAATTTATATTAAATTAATCTAATTCATTTATAAACTAAAATATTCCTATTTAAATCTAAATACTTACCTATAAAATAAACCCTAAGATAGCTACAATATAATTAATAATTACATTGTAGCTATGTTAGGGTTAATATTTATTTTACAGGTAAATTGTTAATTATTTTAACTAGGTATAATAGATATTAAATAGTTATTAACTATTTAATATCTACCTAGTTAAAATAATTACCCAATTACCTGTAAAATAAATCCTAACCTAAGTTACAAATACACCTACACTATCAATAAATTTAATAAACTACAAACATCTATCTAAAAATACAATTAAATTAACTAAACTAAATTACAAAAACAAACAAACACTAAATTACAAAAAATAAAAAAAAGATTACAAGATATTTAAGCTAATTACACCTATTCTAAGCCCCCTAATAAAATAATAAACCCCCAAAATAAAAAAAAATCCCTGCCCTATTCTAAATTAAACAAATTTCAAAGCTCTTTACCTTACCAGCCCTTAAAAGGGCCTTTTGTGGGGCATGCCCCAAAGAATTCAGCTCTTTTGCATACAACAAATACAATCCCCCCCCCCCCATTACAACCCACCACCCACATACCCCTATTCTAAAACCACCCAAACCCCCCTTAAAAAAGCCTAACACTACCCCCCTGAAGATCTCCCTACCTTGTCTTCACCACACCGGGCCGAACTCCTGATCCGATCCGGGCGATGTCTTCCTCCAAGCGGCAAAGAAGAATTCTTCCTCCGGCGATGTCTTCCTCCAAGCGGCAAAGAAGAATTCTTCCTCCGGCGACGTCTTCCTCCAAGCGGCAGCAAAGTCTTCATTCTTCCGGCGGCATCTTCAATCTTCTTTCTTCGCTCCGCCGCCGCGGAGCATCCATCCTGGCCGACTGCTGTACTTGGAATGAGGTACCTTTAAATGACGTCATCCAAGATGGCGTCCGCCGAATTCCGATTGGCTGATAGGATTCTATCAGCCAATCGGAATTAAGTTAGAAAAATCTGATTGGCTGATTGAATCAGCCAATCAGATTCAAGTTCAATCCGATTGGCTGATCCAATCAGCCAATCAGATTGAGCTTGCATTCTATTGGCTGTTCCGATCAGCCAATAGAATGCGAGCTCAATCTGATTGGCTGTTCGGATCAGCCAATCGGATTGAACTTGAATCTGATTGGCTGATTCAATCAGCCAATCAGATTTTTCTAACTTAATTCCGATTGGCTGATAGAATCCTATCAGCCAATCGGAATTCGGCGGACGCCATCTTGGATGACGTCATTTAAAGGTACCTCATTCCAAGTACAGCAGTCGGCCAGGATGGATGCTCCGCGGCGGCGGAGCGAAGAAAGAAGATTGAAGATGCCGCCGGAAGAATGAAGACTTTGCTGCCGCTTGGAGGAAGACGTCGCCGGAGGAAGAATTCTTCTTTGCCGCTTGGAGGAAGACATCGCCGGAGGAAGAATTCTTCTTTGCCGCTTGGAGGAAGACATCGCCCGGATCGGATCAGGAGTTCGGCCCGGTGTGGTGAAGACAAGGTAGGGAGATCTTCAGGGGGGTAGTGTTAGGCTTTTTTAAGGGGGGTTTGGGTGGTTTTAGAATAGGGGTATGTGGGTGGTGGGTTGTAATGGGGGGGGGGGGATTGTATTTGTTGTATGCAAAAGAGCTGAATTCTTTGGGGCATGCCCCACAAAAGGCCCTTTTAAGGGCTGGTAAGGTAAAGAGCTTTGAAATTTGTTTAATTTAGAATAGGGCAGGGAATTTTTTTATTTTGGGGGTTTATTATTTTATTAGGGGGCTTAGAATAGGTGTAATTAGCTTAAAAATCTTGTAATCTTTTTTTTATTTTTTTGTAATTTAGTGTTTTTTTTTTTTTTGTAATTTAGTTTAGTTAATTTAATTGTATTTTTAGATAGATGTTTGTAGTTTATTAAATTTATTGATAGTGTAGGTGTATTTATAACTTAGGTTAGGATTTATTTTACAGGTAATTGGGTAATTATTTTAACTAGGTAGATATTAAATAGTTAATAACTATTTAATATCTATTATACCAAGTTAAAATAATTAACAATTTACCTGTAAAATAAATATTAACCCTAACATAGCTACAATGTAATTATTAATTATATTGTAGCTATCTTAGGGTTTATTTTATAGGTAAGTATTTAGATTTAAATAGGAATATTTTAGTTTATAAATGAATTAGATTAATTTAATATAAATTTAGTTAGGGTTAGATAGAGTTAATATAGTTAATATAAATACTATAGTAACTATATTAACCCTAATATAATTAGGGTTAATATAGTTAATATATATAATGTAATACCTATATTAACTATAATATACTTAGGGTTAATATAGATAATATAGCTGGCGGCGGGGTAGGTAGATTAAATTAGGGGTTAATCATTTTAATAGAGATGGCGGCGGTGTAAGGGGCTTACATTAGGGGTTAATAATATTAATATAGCTGGCGGCGGTATAGGGGGATTAGATTAGGGGTTAATAATTTTTATATAGGTGGCGGCGGTGTAAGGGGTCAGATTAGGGGATAGATAAGGTAGATGGCGGCGGTTTTAGGGGCTCACAGTAGGGGGTTAGTTTATGTAGATGGCGGCGGGGTCCGGGAGCGGCGGTTTAGGGGTTAATAACTTTATTAGGGATTTCGGGGGGGGGGGGATCGCGGTTGACAGGTAGATAGACATTGCGCATGCGTTAGGTGTTAGGTTTATTTTCTAGTTAGTTTAGGGAGTTACGGGGCTCCAATAGTCAGCGTAAGGCTTCTTACGGCTGCTTTTTGTGGCGAGGTGAAAATGGAGTAAGTTTTCTCCATTTTCGCCACGTAAGTCCTTACGCTGCATATTGGATACCAAACTGCGCTGGTTTGGTATACCTGCCTATGGCCCAAAAAACTACGGGCGACGGCAGAAATATACACGCGTAACTTCTAGGTTACGCCGTATATAGGATACCAAATCAGCGTAAATATTGGCGTCGCCGGCTTTTGCGGGCGACGATTTATATCGGATCGACCCCCTGACTATTAGGGAGGCCTGAGAATAGGTTTGAAAACCAGTGACCTAGAGGACTTTCTGACCATTATTTAGCATACCTTGCAGAGTTCTGAATAAGCCTATTGTATCTGAAACAAAGGTACACATAAGCTGCAGAACACAACCTGATACATTTGAGTATTTTCTATAAAATGATTAGTAAAAATCTGTTTTAAACAAATACTTTTTGTAGACCTAATATTTTTGAAGGCACAGAAGTCCAGCAATTTCCTTGGAAGTATGTTACAACAGCTATAAAAACCTAACATGTTATTTGTCTTTACAATGGAAAACAATATTACATGGGTATAAAAACGATGTACACAGTTTATTTCTTGTCTTTTAGAACGGAACCATGGTTAGAAGTAGAGAGAGCTGTATAAAACTAAATTCTCAAATAAGTGTTTTTAGTACATGATTCATTTTGGGTTTCTAATGTGTGTTTTTTTATTGTATCAAAAATAAGCAGGGCTATGTAGTAATGATACAATCTGGTGTTTCAAATTTTCTGTAATCTGTACCTCCATATAAATCATTGCTACTTTTAATAAAATATAAAATGTGAACTTAAAGTGATGGTAAACTATAAGGTTTCACTAATTGACAAACAATGCTAAACAAAAAATAAATATGAGTTTCATTCATTAAAACTAATAATGTTATTTCTAAAAATGTTATTTTTAATTCAACACCTACTATTCACTGCTATTCGCCGACAGCCCTGAGACAAAACAACTTTTTTTTTTGCTGACGATGTTTGCGTTATCCAATCCAATGCATTTTGGCATGTTGCATTGAAAAGAAAAAAAAAATCTTTGCGCATGCGTTAGTGACGTCAGGCAGCTTCTCTGCGTTCCTTATGCGCATGCACAGTTAAACTGTAAAGACATAGCTGCCCACAGTTTATTGGAATATGGAGATTCAACAAAGAAAATATTTGGAGCTATCGTAAGTGTAAGTAAAGGAATGCAGCAATTTTGATACTGTAGGATAAACGTATACGCTATTAACAAATAAAAGAAAAAGGTCATCAGCGCGTCATCAATATTTAGATTGAGGGTGGAGCCGCGATCTAAATAACTGCGAATATAAGAAAGTAGAGGGGCGGAGCATAAAAATGAAGCAACGGATCTGTAAGATTATAAATTATTAAAGAAATATAATGCAACCAAAAAATATATATAACAACATACCTACAAGTAAAGTTTAAGCAGATTAGTTGCTATAAGCTACTAAAAATTAACATCCCCTTAAGGTAGCAATAGGACCCTGTGTGCCATGATAGTAGTATGTCGTCTAAAAAGAGTGATTTCTGTTTCTGCTGCTGTTACGCGTACTGTACCTTTAAGGAGGCCTGGAAGATCAATAAGGCCTTCATTGCAGTCGTTTATATTAGCTATATGTTTGTAGCATGTGGTTGCTTGTGTATTGAGTTTCCAAACCTCTTACTGTGCACTAGCCCTCACAGGGGTAAGATGACAAAAATGAGGAGACTAAACTTAAAGAGATAGTAAAGTCCAAATTAAACTCTCATGATTCAGATAGTGCATGTTATTTTAAACAACTTTCTAATTTACTTTTATCATCAAATTTGCTTTATTCTCTTGTTATTCTTAGTTGAAAGCTAAACCTATGTAGGCTCATATGCTAATTTCTTAGCCCTTGAAGGTCGTCTCTGCATTTAACAGTTTTTCACAGCTAGAGGGCGTTAGTTCATGTCTTTCATATAGATAACACTGTGCTCATGCACATGAAGTTATTTAAGAGTCAGCACTCATTGCCTGAAATGCAAGTCTGTCAAAAGATCTGAGATAAGAAGGCAGTCGGCAGAAGCTTAGATACAAGGTAATCACAGAGGTAAAAAGTATATTTCTATAACAGTTGGTTATGCAAAACTGGGGTATGGTAAATAAAGGGATTATCTATCTTTTTAAACAATATGAATTTTGCTGTTTACTATCCCTTTAAAAAAATGATTAGGGAAAAAAATTAAAATGGATGAGAATTATTAAAAAAAAAATTAGTGAAATGGGAAGAGTAACGTGTATAAATGCAGAAAATAATAGACAAGAGTTGGACAAGCATTCAAGTGCAAGGAAGACACAAGATAAGCATTTCACATTTTGTCAGCGACATAAATGCGCTTTGGTCCTGTAAAAACCACTTCCTTCTAGGCTGGTTCCGGAGGAGGAGCTAACTGCACACACCTGTGTGTGAGATTACCTTCCAGTCCTGCAGCTGCTGGCGGAGCCTCTCGTGCCTAACCCAGAGAACTGGGTAGCTATTTGGATAGCTTATTTCATCGCTCCTGGAACCTGACAGTGGATAGACATCCCACTGTGCTGACACTGTTAGTCAGCTTGCAAAAGCCTGTATAATTGGACTCTTTTTATTTTTCCCTTTTTTTTTTTATGTACAAGCCGAACTCTCAATCTAAATTTAAGGAGGACCTGGGTGCTCCCCTCCCCCACCTGTGCTGCGTGGGAGGTCGAGGCTGACTTTATTCACTTTTTCTTACCATATTGACAAAACTGCCCTGAGTCCTACCTGCAATATAAACAGCAGTTTCTTTATATGCCCTCCCTCCCCCACCGGTGCTGCGTGGGAGGCCGAGGTTGATTTCATTTCATCTCTTTTGCTACACTGACAAACTGTCCTGAATCCTATCTACAGCATAAACAGCAGTCTTTTCCCACACCCTTCCCTCCCCCACCGGTGCTGCGTGGGAGGTTAAGGCCGTCCACACATCTCAGCATAGCTGTATCTACAGAGGACCTGCTGTTTTTCCCCCCTGGCTCCTGCCCCGAGTATCTACAGTGATCCGGCGAACCTCTCACATACCTTCCCCTCCCCCACCGAAGTTGTGAGGGAGATAGAGAGCAACTGCGGAGCTGGCCCGAAGTGTGGTGGCGAAGTACATTTTCAAGCAGGGGTCGCTGGATATCCGAGGCGGTTCTGTCAGGTGACTAGCTGAAGGTCTGCCGGAGACTTCCCCCCTCCTCCACCGGTGCTGCGTGGGAGGTCGGGACTGAGTGTGACCGGTCTTGGGACAGCTGCTGAGGATTTCCTTGCTTGGCGCCTTCAAGTGTTTTCATCCTGGTCTCCTTAGACGCTGGGGCCAAATGTCAGCATAAGAGGCGAATATTCCTGGATCAGGTTTTCTCTGTTTCGATTTTCTTTTTCTTCACAGAGGTACTATCCGAGTCTGCCTGTCCTGGGGAACGCTGCGCTGGTGCTGGTAAAAACGCTTGATAGCTGGACACTAAACAAACCCCACAAACAGGTATTGCAATTCGGTACTACCATATTTGCAGGCTCTCTCCGCCTACCTATCTTGACATTAGTTGAATACTAACACAGGAACATTCCAGGTAAGGTGGAGAGCTCTACACATAAAGAGACTGGCTGTATTTCTCTAATTATACAAAGGAACTTTTTTCTTTTTTTTTCTCTTTCTGCTTTTTTTTTTTTTTTTTTTTTTTTTTTTTGGCTTAGTTAAAATGTAATTTCTATATTTTGTTACAATATCGCCATATCAATGTATTGAAGGCAAGAGTTAAGCTTAGAAAATTGTAAGTTGTGTATAACATGTAAAAGTTCATTGTATTTTCTCCTCTAAGAAGCGAAGTTTATTCAGGGAAGGGAATGCAAGGTTATTAAGTGTATTTGGAGAATCAATATCTTAAAATCAAAGGAGTTTTTTATAACCACTACAAGATTTATCATTTCTTATCACTGCTAAAAGGATAAGGTTATATAGAAATATAAAAGATCCCTAAACTACACTATTTAATTAGCCTTTATTAAGAATAAATCTCCTGTTTTCCCTGAAAATAAAATATCATCTTTATCTACTTGGCAGGGGGGAAAGCCGGCATAGAAATACAAAGATTATTAGTTAATTTACTTAACACCCATTTTCAAGGGGAAAAGGGGGAAAAAAGGATTCTATTTTCACTGAAAATATACATAAATGTAACTGAGGGAACCTGGTTATAAATAGGTCACTGCACATATATCTCGCAATCTGCAAGATACATTGTATACAATCGCTGGAATAACACTCTTTTGGCTATAAAGTTAACTGAGGCACTGCTATTGGTGCTTCTTGAGATATTATTCTCTTTATAGTCCATAATTCGTTACAATTTTGCCCATAGTAATAACATCCCTGATCATTGCACCCTTGACTGGACTTAAATAGCACGATTTAACTCACTTTTTTTTTTTTTTTCTCCTCCCCTTTCCCTCACTTAGCCACCACACTGCACATACCCATCCTCACTTGTCCAATTGAGAACGGTTTACCCTCTCAAACTTAATTCAGAATAAATTCACCCCCTGTATTGACCCTCACTGAGATAATTCGCTTCACTTTATTTTTTTAATTTCTTTTTTTCTTTTCACTGGCACATGGATAAATTCCTTCACACTTCACCCCGGAACCCTTCACCAGTCATGGCAGCAAGACAGAGAGACAGAAAATTGAAGGGCAATCAAGAGACCACCACAGAAGCACAATCAACAATGCTTAATCTATCAGCCATACAGGAGTTAACTAATATTCATAGCTTAGTTGCCAATATATCAGATGCGCTCTCCCCTAAATTTGAGGCTCTTAGAGCTGAAATTAAGCAAGATTTTCTCTCTCTTACACAAGAGGTTCGTCAATTTTCAAATAGGTTACAAGAAGCCGAACAAAGAGTTTCGGATCTGGAAGACTTAACAATAGTACACAGCTCCAATCTAGAAGGTATAAACAATAGCGTGCAGAAAATTCAAAATAGATTAGAAGATCTTGAAAACCGTTCTAGAAGAAATAACATAAGAATCATAGGTCTTCCGGAAGAGCAGCAATATGACAACCTCGTTAATTTTATATCAGAAACCTTGCCTACAATTTTAAAAATGCCATCTACTTTATATCCTATCCCAGTGGAAAGAGCACACAGACTTGGTATCTCTCGATCAGGCAACAAAGAAAGAACTAGGCCTAGGCCGGTTATCGCTAGAATATTAAATTTTCAAGATAAACACACTTTATTCCAGTATTATCGCAAACAACAGCCTGTTAAGGCTGGTGACGCTACAATCCTCATGTTTCAAGATTTCTCTGCTGACACTGCAGCAAGGAGAAGGGAGCTTGCTCCTATTTGCTCCAAATTGATACAAAAAGGGTACCAGGCAACCATAATGTATCCTTACAAATTAAAGGTTAAAGTTGGAGAAGTCACACATTTCTTTGAAGAACCCCAATTGGCTGAGAGCTTCTATAACACACTGGGCTCTTAGTTTAATAATAACAATTTTAAATAATCAATTGTTAGACTGAGTGTAATTTACAGGTTTTTGCTTATGGGGAAGACTGTGTCTCTTCTAGACACGTGTCTTAGGGTCCTACCCCCACCTATGCGGAGAATATGTAATTGTTCAAAAAATATTCTTCCCCTTTTTTTAAACTTTTTTTTAATAGGAAAGAAAATTAATACAGAAGTTGTACATTTTGAGGCTGATATCGGGGGGAGATATGTCTTATTGAAAATAAAGATTGCCCAGAAGATGTATACATTTTGCAATACATATGGCCCTAACGAGTTTGATCCAAAATTCTGGAATACTCTGCAGACTAAATTATTATCTTATGCGGAAGGTTCCTTAATTGTAGGAGGAGACTATAACATGGCACCACAGTGCCCGATCGATAGGCTTAGGCACAATGTTAAACAATTAAAACAAAAAAAAGACAACCTAGAGGGTAAGATGTTTAAAAAAATCATGCAGAATCTAGCGCTGCGGGATATTTGGAGACAGCAAAATCCTTCCATTCAAAACTTTACATGCCTCTCCAAGGCGCATAAGACACTCTCTAGAATCGACATATTTTTAATTGATGAACGTATGGTATTGCAAGGGGTAAATTCAGATATAGGACCAATCTTTCTCTCAGATCATGCACCGATTGTACTCGAATTTCAGCTTACACGTTCCCATTCTACTCCAGCACGTTTTTTTTTTTCCCTATTATTTAATCACTGAGTTAAAATTCAAGAATTGGCTCATAAATAGATACAAGGAATTCGCACATTTTAATAGAGATTATCTAAATCGCCCTGAAATATTTTGGGATACTGCAAAAGCAGTGATGAGAGGGGAGATAATTTCATACAGTGCAGCTCTGCATAAGAAAATTCGAACTAGAGAAAAGGAGTCATGCCAACGTTTAACTAACGCATATAATCATTATCTGCTCGATAAGACCCCTTTAAACTGGGCAAAATATGTTAGAGCAAAAAATGAAAGGGACACTTTTGTTTTATCGCAAGAAACTCAAAAGGAATTAAAATTGCAGGCTAAACTACATAAATATGGTAACAAATCAGGTAAGATGTTGGCCAAACTAATAAAAAATGAGAAAAAACAATCAATCATAGACAAATTGCATAATAAAGGGCTTCAGCTCTCCAAAGCCGAAGACATATTGGCTGCATTTAATGAATATTATCAGGAACTTTATTCATTTAAAACAAGTAATTTACATGCATCTGATGACTTCTGGAGGGATATTACATATCCTACTGTCACATCAGAAATGCTTGACAGCCTCAACGCTCCTATTTCTATAGAGGAAATAGAGAAAGTAATATCTAAACTTGCCCCAAATAAAGCAGCAGGCCCAGATGGCCTCCCTAACGAATTTTACAAAATTCTTACCGGCGAAGCCACCTCACATCTCTGTACGCTCTTCAATAGTTTTTTCATTGGTGGTAAATTGATTCCCTCTTCGTTTACCAATTCTTATACAACTTTAATATTAAAAAGCGGAAAAGATCCTGAACATAAGGAATCTTATAGACCAATCGCTTTGCTAAACTCAGATTACAAAATCCTTACTGCAATTCTTGCATCTAGACTTCAGGGGCCGCTCTCAGAAATTATTCATACTGACCAAGCAGGTTTTCTAAATAATCGCAATTCAGCTTCAAAAATCAGGGAAGCCCTAATGGTGACAGAATACTTTGAGGTTTTACCTAGCTTAACTAATGGGGGGGAGGACTTACCTGATCTTTCTATTATTTCCTTAGATGCTGAAAAAGCCTTCGATTCAATATTCTATGAACATATCAAAACATCGTTAAGGCAATTTGGGATCGGAGGTAATTTTCTTGAATTTATCAAGAATCTATATAAACAACCATCTACAAGATTGATAGTGAATAACAATATTTCTCCTCCTATTCTCTTAGGTAGAGGAACAAGGCAGGGTTGTCCTCTCTCCCCACTTTTATTTAATATCTCTATCGAACCTCTGGCAATTAAAATTCGTCACCATCTTGATGGTATAAAAATTCGCCACTGTGAAATAAAAATTGGTCTCTATGCTGATGATCTGCTGCTTTATCTGGCTAATACCAAACTAAATTTACCAAAACTTTTCCAGATCTTGGAGCAATTCGGCTCATTCTCTGGATACAAAGTAAACATGGCAAAATCAGAGATGTTATGGCTTAGGAAAAATAAAACCTCAATATTAAACATTCCTTTTCGCCAAGTAAAAGACTCCTTCAAATATTTAGGAATTCATATCCCGATAAGATCTGCAGATCTCTACACTTTGAATGTACCCCCAATAGTTAAATTGATCAAAGAAAAGCTTACGACATGGCAAAATCTTCCAATATCACTCTCTGGAAGGATTGCCCTTTTTAAAATGGCTCTTCTCCCAAAACTCTTATATATACTTCAAAACACACCAATAATTCTATTAGGAAAAGATATACGTTCAATTAATACCTCACTTATCCAGTTCCTATGGCAGAATAAGAGGTCAAAGATATCTCTTTTGAAACTTTCAATATCAAAAAAAGATGGAGGTCTTGCTTTACCAGATATAAGGTTATATAATCTCTCTTTCCTGGCCCGTGTTGTAGTAGATTGGATCTCATCTAATAATTATGTTTTGAACAACCATCTTGAGGCCAGTGTCTGCCATCCGTACTCCTTATCTGCATTATTACACTTAGCGCCTAAGGAAATCCCCTTAGAAATTAAACGACTCAAAACAATTCTCAACCCACTTAAAGCCTGGCACAAAATAGTAACTCTTCTCTCAATTAATAACAGCGCTACTTGCCTTTTGCCCATAATAGGTAACCCTAATTTTCAATCAGGAACATCTTCCGAAGTCTTTAGGAAATGGCATACGCAGGGGCTAACAAAGGTATATCAAATAATTGACAAAGAGAGAAAATATATTAAAACATTTCAGGAACTAAAAAGAGATTTTGATATATCTAACAAAGATTTCTTTGCGTACTTGCAATTAAGACATTATGCACAAGATCTAGTCAAGAAAGCAGGCTGGGATTGGGGATTGGGTAAACTCGATGACTGGCTTGTTTTAACCAGAAATGGCCATATGTCAATTGCACCATGTTATCATCTTCTGGGTACAAATAAAGGTGAGCCGGTTTTGGCAAGGATTGCCTCCTACTGGAATACAGTAATTTCTCAGAGTAATATTGAGCCTAAAAACATTCAAATGTCAATTAAAAAAATTGCACAAGTAACGCTCTCTGCAACTTGGAGAGAGGCTCATGTTAAGCTCCTCCATGGGGCGTATTTTACCCCCGAGAGAGGCTTTAAATGTGCAAATGCAGGGTATAACAAATGTCCTAAATGTTCGTATCAGGCAGCTGACTTAACGCACATGTTTTGGCACTGCCCAAGGATTAGAAATCTTTGGGCTAGGGTTGAATATTGGTTAAAAAATGTTCTTAAGATAGATCATGTCTCCTTGACAATATATCAAATAATATTATGCCTTAAGGAAGAGCCTGGCAAACAAATCGAGGAAAAAATAATAATCTCCGCTATCCTTGCGACTAGATATTTAATTTGCAAGAAGTGGAAAAGTCATGCAATGCCAAGCATTACTGAAATAAAAAACTGCATGAAAAAGCAATATATTTTGGATCAGAAAAATGCAGATATAAATAACGAACAAGATATTAAAAGGTTCTTTGATAAATGGGCCACTTTTTTAAAAATATTCCCTGCTGCAGAAATAGATTATTTAATCTTTCCCTTCAGAAACACAGAAATTGTTTTGCTAGGAAACTGGTAAAATCTCTGGAGGAGGAGGGTGATGGCAGAGGAGAGGGGGGGGGGGAGAGGGAGGAAGAGGGAAGGGAAAAGGGAAATTTTCCCCCCTTCTTTTTTTTGTTTTTCCCTTTTTTTTTTTTTTTTTTTTTTTTTTCTTCGCATGGGGGGGGGGGGGGGAGGTTCGAAAATTAAAATCCCAAGCATTGTTGGAAATTAAAATGTTCATGTTTTCACCAACATGATGATTAATTTAAATTTAACTATATGCATAATTGAATATAGTACTATATTGTCGAATCTATTGTATCTTTTATGTTATGCTTTCATTATGGTTGATTTTGTCTTGTTCAATGACTTGGATCATAAATAAAAGTTAAAAAAAAAAAAAAAAAACCACTTCCTTTGTGGTGTTAAAAGTATTTTTTCTGTGGGCCACTGTCTCTCTATCGAAAAGTATCCCTGACTTAGTTTATCTAGTTAAACAAACTTGCATTTTAAGAGATAAACACAATGTTTGGAACCTAACTAATGCATTACATTCTATTTAATGACATATCAGGACCTATGTTAGATACTTTAGGATAGTAGAAACACAGTAATTTTCATATATAGTAATCTCCTTAGCTACAGTAAGAAGATTCAAGTTATGTCAGCCTCTATTCTCAACGTTAACATCTTGCCATTGTGTTAAATACCTTTGGTAAAAGCAGGTTAAAGGGACAGTCTACACCAGAATTTTTATTGTTTAAAAAGATAGATAATCCCTTTATTACCCATTTCCTAGTTTTGCACAACCAACAGAGTTATATAAATACACTTTTTACCTCTGTGATTACCTTGTATTTAAGCTTTTGCAAACTGCCCCCTTATTTCAGTTCTTTTGACAGACATCCATTTTAGCCAATCAGAACTGGCTCTCCTGAACTCCACGTGCGTGAGCACAGTGTTATCTATATGACACACATGAACTAACACCCTCTATTGGTGAAAAACTGTCAAAATGCCCTGAGAGAAGAGGCGTAACTAGAAACCACAGGGCCCAGGTGCAAGAATCTAAGAAGGGCCCCCCACTAAAAAAAATTGAATTTGATGCGCATCTTTCTTTATTTTTTACATCTAACACAGAAAAAAAAGTTAATCAGATTACATGTCTGCAAAAGGAGGTACCCTGTGCCCACAGTCTGTGAGATGGTCTGACCCCCTATTACTGTATATAGTGACACTGTTTAACCCACCAGTACTGTATATAGTGAGTCAGTGACACAGTCTGTAATCTGCCGGTGAGATGGCTGGCCTGACCCTACCCGCCCCAGTACTTTATAAATTGACCACAGTAGTCTGTGACATGCTCCAGCCCCCCGTACTGTATAGTGACACTGTAGTGGTACTGTATAGTGACACTGTTTACCCCACGCCTCCCCATGCTGTAGTAACAAGGTCTGTAATTTGCAGGTTCCACAAACATACACATTCACATACATAAATTCACACACAGTCACATACATACATACACACACACACACCACTGGGTAAAACAGAAACACTAACCCCTGTAGTCAGAAACACTAGTAAAGCATCATGTCACACTCACATGATATCAGTGCAGGCACTGGCAGGTCAACATTTTTTTATTGAAAATACATATAAGCTAGGACCCAGTCGCAGTTGTGGCCTCTGCATCCCCCTGTAGTTTTGCCCCTGCGGCCTTCAAAAGCTTAGAAATTAGCATATGAACCTCCTAGGTTTAACTTTCAACTAAGAATACCAAGAGAACAAAGCAAAATTGGTGATAAAAGTAAACTGAAAAATTGTTTAAAATGACATTCTCTATCTGAATCATGAAAGTTTATTTTGGACTAGACTGTCCCTTTAAATATCCATGTTTACTAACCAGCTAATTATTTCACCTGTGCTCTAGTTCAGATATCCTCAAAAGCTGGCCTGTTAGGGAGGCCCGAGGGCAGGTTTGAAAACCAGTGGTCTATTAGAAGGTTTTGAGAGTATTTAGCTTGGCATCAAAGTAATCATTTAAACACTAGCCACAATATTACCATACATGGTGGTCATCCCTCTATTTTTTATATCTATACATGACCGAGCATGTGAAATCTGTTACCATGTTCCACAAATAACTCTGTATTATAAATTCCTATGTGGGCTTATGCAAACAGATTGCCAGCTCAGCTACACAGATAAACAACAGTGTGCCAATGGAAGTGGGTAGATCAGAATTCTGTTATGCTCCTTTAGAACAGAGAGATTTACTCAATTATCAGACCAAACAGGTTACAAAATGGTAGTTTGGAGTCTATTAGGATTAACTAAAATAGTTATCCTTCTTATAATGCCCTTTTTTGAATAAGAAACATTCATGCAGCATATTAAACGACATTTAAAGGGATAGTCTAATCAAAATTAAACTTTCATGATTCAGATACAGCATGCAATTTTAAGCAACTTTCTAATTTACTCCTATTATCATGTTTTATTTGTTCTCTTGGTATCTTTATTTGCGCTTAGGAGCCCGCCCATTTTTGGTTCAGCACTTGCTGATTGGTGTCTAAATGTAGCCACCAATAAGCAAGCACTACCCAGGTGCTGAATAAAAAATGGGCTGGCGTATAAGCTTAAATTCTTGCTTTTTCAAATAAAGATACCAAGGGAACAAAGAAAAATTGATAAGAGTAAATTAGAAAGTTGCTCTATATAAATAATGATAGTTTAATTTTTAACTAGACTATCCCTTTAAGTACAGTATAATAGGATGATCAACACATGCATAATAAAAAGACATTGCAAAAACAGTGTGAATTTCAAATGAGTAGTAAAGTCAATTCTTGTAACAATATAGAATTACCTGCTCTGTATAAGAACAAGACATGAATAAAATAGGATCATAACCTTGCTACAGTGCATATCCAATTCCATTTGACTATGTTTTTAATATTTCAAAGGCTGCTGAAAATATTCCAATAGAGATAAAAAAAAAGACAGCAAGTTTCTTACTTAAAACATATCCTTTATACTTCAGAAAATATTTCTAAAATGGGAATAATTCATTAATAAATAGTAAATTTAGCAGATATCACTTATTTTGAGAGTTTGACAAAACTTTAGCTGTTCGGAAGATTTTGTGACAAACCTTTCTAAAAACAGCTTGGCATAAAATATTTCTGCGCATGCAATCAAAGCACTATGCACCTGCAGGAAAGGGTTGAATGAAATTCCCTATCAAGTGCATGAATTTCTCCAAGGTATAGGACACGATGATGAAATAAATTGCTTGAGCATAGAAACATACTGTAGGTTAAAAGCTATGGACCCTCTGTACTTTTACATAGTTACTGAAGGCTGCTCAGAGTAAATTTGCTCAGGCAAATTGCACTGGTAACGCGTTGTTGAACACTTGCCTAGTTCATTAGTACATTTTAGCTATAATTAACTGTCTTTTTCTTTTGGAGTTTTTAGATTTTTCTCAAGCAAAGATGAAATTTAAAATTGCATTTTCAGACTTTGTACAAATCGTATCCTTAAATGATACACTAAAGTCAAATCTAAAAACTTTTAGGATTTAGACTAAGCATACAATAAAAAATAAAAAAATTATCAATTTCGCTTTGTTCCTTGGTATTCTTTGTTGAAGAGGAAACCTAGGAAGGCTCATAGGATTGTACACAGGTCTTTAGCACAATGTATAAAACTGCTGTTATAAAGTGATAAAGACAAGTGCACACTCCCATAAGCCTACCTATGTTTACTCTTTAACAAAGGATACCAGGAGAACAAAGCAAAAGTCAGAATAGAAGGAACATTTTACTTTTTTTTTTAAATGTGCATGCACTTTCTGAATCATGAAAGTTAAATTATAGTATCCTTTAAAAGGGACATTTTAATGCAAAAAATACTACATGTTCTTAACCATTACAACATGTTATTGTTGCATTTCTGATCCTACTTAACTATGTGTTTAACCCCAGTGCTTGGTAGCAGCAAGCATTGTAGCTCTGGAGACTATACCCTTGGGTTAGCTAGGATCTGTCATTATTAATAATAATAATAATAATAATAATAATAATAATATGTATTAACTTCCATGGCGCTAGGTACAGAGATAGGGTATACAATGAAAAAGATTTGTGATAAGATACAAATACCTAACACACTGAACAAAACTAGTACAGGAGAAGTGCCCTGCTCCAAAGAGCTTACAGTCTACGTGTTGTATATATTACATGCTCTAATTAATTTAATCATGTAGCTTTAGCTTCAAAATGTCCCTTTAATCTCTAGATCAATGGTCTCAAAGTACCGGCCCTGGGGCCATAAGGGGCCCTCAAGATAATTTCATCTGGCCCTCCCTTGTGATCAATGGTCTCAAAGTACCGGCCCTGGGGCCATATGGGGCCCTCAAGATAATTTCATCTGGCCCTCCCTTGTGATCAATGGTCTCAAAGTACCGGCCCTGGGGCCATATGGGGCCCTCAAGATAATTTAATCTGGCCCTCCCTTGTTTAATAGGTAAACCATTAATCTGGGTTGACAATTGTTTTCCATTTCTAAGAGGTATAATTAGTTGATGCTCTATATAGGCACTCACAAGATAAATATAAAGACAAGCGTCCTGTGTAGGCTCCCACCATACACTGCTTGCTATTATGTCATTATACAGTTCAAGAATGATCACTTCACTTGGCACTCACTAGATAAGTATAGACAACTGTGTATTGTAGGCTACAATAACCTCCATGGACTACTACTTGGGTAAATGTCACGTCCAGTCCCTAGTATTTCCAGTTCCGCAACACTTACTCAGCTCAAGCGGCCCCCATGGGAGAAGAAACCTTGGCCAGTGGCCCCCAGATAAATTGGGCTTGATACCCCTGGTCTAGATGAATAAAGCTTTGCTTACAAAATGATGAACTCATTTAATATAGTTTATTCCCTAATAAACACATATCAGTTGGTGCATATGGCTATCAACATTTGCTGGCCACAACTATGCCCAGTGTATTTTTTTATTAACAAGTTCAACTCAAAAAGTCCCAGATCGAACTGTGAAGTGATACTGTTAGTTAGAATTCAAGAATATTAACAATACCTGATAAGAATTAAAGGAATATGAAACACAACTTTTCTTTCATGACTCAGAGCATGCAATTTTTAACAACTTTCTAGTTTACATCTGTTATCATTTTTTCTTCGTTCTCTTGGTATCTTTTGTTGAAAAGCAGGGATGTATGCTTAGGAGCCTGTCCATTTCTGAAGCACTGTATGGCAGCAGTTTTGCAAGAATGTTATTTTTTTCTAAGAGCACTAGAGGGCAGCACTATTTCCTGCTATGTAGTGCCTCAGATGCCTACCTAGGTATCTCTTCAACAAAGAATATCATGGGAACAAAGCAAATTTGATAATAGAAGTAAATTGGAAACTTTTTAAAAATGCTATGCTCTGTCTTAATCATAAAATACAATGTTTAGGTTTCATATCCCTTTAAAGCATGATGAGTAGTATAATTCTATAAGTGATTGCTTTGTTAAAATGCTCTTATTAGTTGTGCTACAGATATAATATTTTGTTTAATGATCTCACGGTAACAATGGAGGGATTATGCAACAATCATACAAATAGCCATAAAAAATTTAAAAACATCAGCTGAAAGACTTACAAGATACATCCGGAAACAAAATACAAATGTGCAGACAAATTATACTACATACATTATTTTTAATACATAAAAAACACTTTAGATTGTGTTCTTTTGTTCTTTACATGTTGGCTACCAAAGTGGGCTGTTCTATGATCTATTGCTCCACAATTCATTGCAGACACTATTGGCAGTTCTAGGATTGACTCTATTCAACCTACACTATCTTGTTTTATGTTGTCTTGATCTAAAAAAAATCCACTCTAAAGATTGAATCTGGAATACTAGCAAAAATATAACCATTTAAATAAGTATTTTTCTTTTATGGCTGCAGAATTAAGTGCATTACATGAGTTGATTATTTAAAAAAAAATGTCTAAATGACAACCTTGCTCAAATTTTAAGATCTTAAGAAAGATTTTATATGTAGAGCATCTACTGCTGAGTAAAAACAAGTCAAAATGACAATAGAAGCACAAGCAGAACTGATACAATTGCGTCTAAGTGTCTTTTTTTATTTAACTAGACTTGATTACAGGGTTAGCACCTGCAAATGGAAACTGCATTTTAGGCATTAAAATTCATGAGGCTCTGGACATCTACAAAACAATCTCACTTCTCAAGTGAAATCACATTAGGAAGTAATTTTGCTGTATGATTTCTGTCTGGTAATTGTAATTTTATACATAGAGGACTTTTACTTTTTGCAGCATAATTACATTTAAATAACCAATATAACTGAATATTTACTAAAATAATCTCTAGAAAACATTCGAATTGCAAAAAATAAGTTATTTAAAATATTTCCTATTGAGAACCAAATAGCAGTGTATTCCAATTATTGCTAGTATACACACGACACAATTTTAAAATGGATATATTTAGAATTTTGCTACATGATTTTAGACCTTCAGTGTTTCAAAAAAAAAAAAAAAAGAAAAAAAAAAAAGAAATTCTTATGAAATAGCCACAAATCATTTTGTTTCAATCAAATACTAACTCACATTGCTAAATTAGAATGCACATTTAAAAAATAAATAAATAACAATAGCTGATATTAAACAATATTTCAATATTTATTTCAAGTAACATGATTTAAAATATTCCAGAGCCTTTGACATGCAATTATTAACCTTTTAGTTTCACTGAAAAGTCACAGCAGACTGTAGTTCTATCCTATATTGTCACTGTCATCTTTAACTGGTAATCTGAACATATAAAATGTATTACAAACCCCCAGACTGAAAACGCATTAAATATTAATGCAAAGTTATTCTCTAGGGAATCTTGCATTTCCAATCAAGAAAATGCTGTCTGTGTAAATCTTTTGAAGGGTGTGAGTGGTCTTCTATCATATACACCTGTGTAAAAATACTTCAAAGAGCAGAATTTTAAGCCTAAGGCAGAGACTAAAAACTGGACGGTGCCTTTTTCAACTTTTTTTTTTTATATATGTAAAGAAGAATACCATCTTATAACCCTTCCTTTGCTGAATGGTTACTGAACAAGTATGTGAAAAATGAAATGATAGAACCAGTTCTGCCATCCAGAGGAGAAAAGGAGAGAATAGACCGGAGTCTTAGAAATGGTATGACATGGTAGCTACCACCATAAAAATGCATGTTAATTGTAATTTAACCCATTGGCTGACAGAGGGGTTAAACTGCAACATGTCGCAGGCCTCTATGGTTGCAGATTATACATATTCTAGATAACCTCTTCAGATTAATATAGTGGTTACAACTAAACTTGACAAATTCTTAGTATTTCTGAAAAGCCCTTATCAAGATATTGTATCATATACATTTTATTTGTTCCTCTGCATTAATGTGAATATTTATTAATCCAGAACAAAACAATGTTATGTGTATCGTACTTTCATTTTCAGCAACAGAAGGCGTTTACGATGTGCATTGATGGATAGAAAAATGTATTAAATTATATAAAATAGTGTATTTTTCAAATAAAAACAGCATTGTATTTATTTGGCAAGGACATCTCATGCGACTTAAATATCTTTGCACTGAGCAAATTCAAATCAACACATACAAGGAAAGGAAGAATTGTCTGCACACTACAGCAGTCACAAAGCAGTGGTGATCCAGCACATCAGCACCATGGACAGCAACCAAGGCATCAGCTAATTTGCTTCAGATTCACAGGTGGAATATTACTGACTGCAAGCAATCTAACATCATCCAGCTGTGTGCAATACCCAGATACTACTGATCATGTCACAGATAATGTCTTATACATAGTATGTGCCATTTACAGGCACATGTACAGTGTTAATGAGGAGCTCAGGCAGATGACATTTAGATGAGATCATAACAAAGATTACGGGCATATGTCTGGTGTTCTTGTGCTGCGTTTCCGCCTGCAGTGCCTGATTAGACAGACTGCTTCCCAATAATCTACTTGCCCTGAGTGGCAGGTTTGCTCAGGATAGATTATTATAAAATGTAGAATGTGGCACTTCACATTGCGGTGGTAAAGCAATCTGGGCTCTGAATACGCTTGGACTGACACTCATGCACCGTGTTTGCCATGATAGCATTAAAAATAAAACTTAAGAAATATCAAACACTAGGGGAATGAGCTCATTTACTTGATGTTAGGTTAAAAGAATTGCTAAATAACGATGCAGCAATAAACTGCACCTTTACTGTCCAGACGCAACCTAGTACACAGCACATTTAATGCAGGCTGCTTATTACAACCAGTCAAGTCTAGCAACTTACTCTCACCCTACCCACAAATATCAATCCCTTCACATAGATTCTTTTAATTTTAGGCCAGAACATTTAACTTGTCATCTACAGCTGATGTGAGCCCTATTATTACACCATCTGTATCTTGCCCAACAAGACTTATTTTTCATGCATATGCACTTTTTACATCCAGACCATGCTCATACAGTTATATGGTCCATAAACCCTACCTTATATACTTTACACAAACCTTCCTCATCCTCTTGTATTTTCCACATCATACCATACCCACTCGGTTATATCATGTACACAAATGGCTCTTTTAAACACTTCGGGCATACTTTGTTTTTACACCTGCTGTATAGCTTGCAATCAGTAATACAAACACATAGTTTGACCGTACACGTACACCTCCTTTGCTTTGCCCAGACAGATATATTTCACATATTACGCAGACCCTGATAGCTATGCACTGCTCACGCAGTTTATACTATGCATCCCTGCTGGTTATACACTGTGCACACGTGTACCAAGCACTTCCCGCTGGCAGTACCATGCATATTCCATTGTAAAACTACACTCACAGTTGCTATACCATCATGAGAAATCTGTGCCCCACAGTCCCAGCTGGCAATAGCATGCATATACAGCTGTGACCTACACTCACAGTTGCTATACCATCATGGGAAATGTGTGCCTCGCACTCCCAGCTGGCAATACCATGCATATACATCTGTGACCTACACTCACAGTTGCTATACCATCATGGGAAATGTGTGCCTCGCACTCCCAGCTGGCAATACCATGCATATACAGCTGTGACCTACACTCACAGTTGCTATACCATCATGGGAAATGTGTGCCTCGCACTCCCAGCTGGCAATACCATGCATATACAGCTGTGACCTACACTCACAGTTGCTATACCATCATGGGAAATGTGTGCCTCGCACTCCCAGCTGGCAATACCATGCATATCCAGCTGTGACCTACACTCACAGTTGCTATACCATCATGAGAAATCTGTGCCCCACACTCCCAGCTGAAAATAGCATGTATCTCCAGTTGTAACTTACACTCATAGTTGCTATACCATCATCAGACATGGTTTGACCCACACTCCCAGCTGGCAATACCATGCATATCCAGTTGTAATTTACACTCACATTTGCTATACAATCATGAGAAATATGTGCACCACACTCCCAGCTGGCAATAGCATGCACATCCAGTTGTAACCTACACTCACAGTTTCTATACCATCATGGGAAATATGTGCACCACACTCCCAGCTGGCAATAGCATGCACATCCAGTTGTAACCTACACTCACAGTTTCTATACCATCATGGGAAATGTGTACCCCACACTCCCAGCTGGCAATAGCATTCACATCCGGCTGTAACCTACACTCACAGTTTCTATACCATCATCAGAAATGTGTGCCCCACACTACTCCCAGCTGGCAATAGCATGCACATTCAGTTGTAACCTACACTCACAGTTTCTATACCATCATGAGAAATGTGTGCCCCACACTACTCCCAGCTGGCAATAGCATGCATATCCAGCTGTGACCTACACTCACAGTTTCTATACCATCATGAGAAATGTGTGCCCCACACTACTCCCAGCTGGCAATAGCATGCACATTCAGTTGTAACCTACACTCACAGTATCTATACCATCATGAGAAATGTGTGCCCCACACTACTCCCAGCTGGCAATAGCATGCATATCCAGCTATGACCTACACTCACAGTATCTATACCATCATGAGAAATGTGTGCCCCACACTACTCCCAGCTGGCAATAGCATGCATATCCAGCTGTGACCTACACTCACAGTTTCTATACCATCATGAGAAATGTGTGCCCCACACTACTCCCAGCTGGCAATAGCATGCATATCCAGCTGTGACCTACACTCACAGTATCTATACCATCATGAGAAATGTGTGCCCCACACTACTCCCAGCTGGCAATAGCATGCATATCCAGCTGTGACCTACACTCACAGTTTCTATACCATCATGAGAAATGTGTGCCCCACACTACTCCCAGCTGGCAATAGCATGCATATCCAGCTGTGACCTACACTCACAGTTGCTAAACCATCAGGCAATTTTACCAAGCACTCCTTACAGGCAATGCCATGTTTACCCAGTTGTATTTCTACATTGCCAGTTGCAATACCATAAGCAGAAATGTATAGTACACACTCCCACTCAGCTAACTATATCATGCTCACAGAGCTCTTCCACGCATTCCAAGCTAATTATACCATGGTCACACAACTCGATCACCCACTGCCTGCTTACTACTATACCATGCTCCCTCACCAGGTGCACCCAATTACCATGCGCACACAGTTGCACCATGCACTCCGAGTGCTCGAAGCTGTATATGATACTTCATGCACACTGGACTGTACAATATACTCCCAGCTCCATTTACCATGCTCACACAATAGTACCCTATCCTTTCCTATCTGAATCTTTGACACCGTTTACAACACACCCACCCAGCTGTGCCATGCACACCCGCACTTTACAGCACATTAACCCTGCCCACCCAGATGTGCCATGTTACTGAACACTGCTCATCACACCAAGCTGCCCTCCCAGATGTACCCTGCACATGAAGCCCAGATGTACCCTTCGCATCCCAGACAGCTGTACCTTAGATTAATGTAATGTTCATAGACTTACCTGCTTTAGAAGTCAGTACACAAGCCCAGAAAGCCAGTATTATATCCATCTGTATTTTGTAAAGCTGTCCCCGTACACAAAAACCCCTAATAATCCTCCTGCAATTTGACAGAGAGAGACAAAGTTGAAGTGCTCACTGCAAGGCTTCAGATAGACACTAGCAGAGCTGGATGTAAGGGAACCAGTTCTATGGGAACAAACCATTTGTCCTGTCAGGGGGGAGCCATACAAACCCCCTAGCATCGTATACACCAATAAAATAGTATATAAATATGGATACTTAAATATGAACTTAAGCAAGTACTTACATTTATGATTTCTCAAACAAACCTTATTATGAGTCAATTTCACATATCTTTTTTTGTTAATATATTGTATAGTACCCTTAAGGAATGTTGGTTCAGCTGCACATGAGAAACTCCAGCTAGGCACTTAATAAGATGTAAAGGGAGGAGATTTTGCAAAACAGGCAGATATAATTTCATTCAATTTTTATGTTTGTTATATTCAGGAATAATAATTGGTTGATTAACAGAAAATTGAAATAATAGGCTCTACAAAAATATGCTTTCCATAAAATTTACATTTTTACATTTAGTATATTTAAACAGCTAACACTTGTTCTTTCCTGTAGCAATGTGAGACTGTTCAATGAAATGGGTTCATATCGCCTTATAATAACAAAAAAGTGAGGTCAGCAAATTGATAGGTGGGGAACAATTTAAATTCATTGACTAGAGACATCAGAGTTTACAGGGTCAGAAAATGAAATTAGTGCTGTGAGGCATTAAAAAAAAACTTGTATTTAATTTATATTCATGTGTGGCACATTATAAAGTTATCTTAATCAGGTTTTGCATTTTACATAGCAGTCTTATTGCAAAATTATCCTGGGGGAGATTTGGAATCGTAAAAAGAGATTAATAAAATATTCACAGAGATAACGTTCCTTAAAGGGACACTAAACCTAAATTTTTTCTTTAATGATTCAGATAGAACATGCAATTTAAGAAACTTTTTTATTTACTACTATTATACATTTTCTTCGTTCTCTTGCTATCTTTATTTACAGTTACCCAGTACTCTGTAATACATTGAATAGTATTCATTAAAATATGACCAACTGACCAAAAGTATGTCATGTCATTTTGAAATTTAAAAGGGACATAGAAGTTAAAACTGAAATTTTAATTGGAAGCATTTTTGCACTGCATTTAACAAAATTGTTTTTAGTAAACGCTACAACTGTTAAAGTGGCAAATGCACCATATACTACACATAACCTGTACACCATTATTTCAACCATGAGTATCTTGTTTGATGCAAATGATCTCTAAGCTGGTACAATTTTTGAACAAGAGTGCATGAGGTATCACAGCATGTGTGCATATGCCTCTGAATCAGGGGCGTATTATGGCCTAGGAGATTTGGGAGGGCAGTACATCTGCCTTATCCTCTCTCTAAAAGCCAGCACACAGTACAGTGAGTGATAGTGCAGGCTTTTACAGAGAGGACAAGGCACGTGCGCTGATTAAGGTCGTTCTTCACATGCAATGCTCCTTTAAACCGTTGCTTCATTTCACCAAGAACGCTTCCGGCATTTTTGTAGTGGTGAGAAACTTGCCCGGGGATATGCTTACAAGGTGAGGCTGGAGGAGAAGACCTTTTGCCAATATGCTGCCTCCCCTTGTCAGCTGTGGTGGGTCTGCGAGCGCAGTGCTTATTGCAGGTCTTAGTAACTAACAGACTGGATGTGTTTGCGCACTGCTTAGATCAGCTTGTGATGTCTAATCATTAAAGGGACAGTGAAGTCCAAAAGATCTTTCATGTTTCAAATAGTGCATGCAATTTTAAACAACTTTCCAATTTACTTTTATCACCAATTTTGCTTTGTTCTCTTGGTATTCTTAGTTGAAAGCTAAACCTAGCAGGTTCATATGCTAATTTCTTAGACCTTGAAGGCCGTCTCAAATCTAAATGCAATTTGATTGTTTTTCACCCCTAGAGGGCATTAGTTTATGTGTTTCATATAGATAACATTGAGCTCATGCACGTGAATTTACCATGGAGACAGCTCTGATTGGCTAAAATGCAAGTCTGTCAAAAGAACTGAAATAAGGGGGCAGTCTGCTGAGGCTTAGATACAAGGTAATTACAGAGGTAAAATGTGTATAATTATATCTGTGTTGGTTATGCAAAACTGGGGAATTGGTAATTAAGGGATTATCTATCTTTTAAAACAACAAAAAATCTGGTGTTGACTTTCCCTTTAACTCTCAGCACTAATGTATGTTAGCTACTAATAGCTAGCTTTCTCTGCATTCATGAACCCATGGAGTAAATAGTAAACAGACACTTAAAAAGTTTCATTTGGTAATAACTGTATGCTGTTGCATGTAAAGGACAGTGATTGTTTCAAAGTGTATTCTTTCCCTCCCTTCCTCTCTCCCTTCTTTCTATCCATTCCTCCCTTCTTTCTCTCAACTCCCTCACTTCCTCCCTTCTTTCTCTCAACTCCCTCACTTCCTCCCTTCTTTCTTTCCCTCCCATTTTTTCCTCCCCCCTTTTCCCTTCTCTCTCTCTCTCTCACTCCCTTCTTTCCTTTCCCTCTCTTGTTTACCCTTCTTTTCTCTCCTTTCTCTCAGGGAGAAAATGGTATGAGATGCATGCAATTCAACCCACCTGTATGCAAGTGTTTTGCTAGCCCATTTTCTTTTGAATTGTTATGAAAAAAATATATATATATTAAGGGGAAAAAAGGCCTAAAACCTTGGGGGGGAGGGGGGCAGCAGGATTTTGAGTGCCTAGTGCAGCACAAAACCTAAATACGCCACTGCTCTGAATCAATAAAAGTTTTTACTAGAAGATTTCGTTTTTTATAGAATCTTCATTCACTTGTGGACAAAAATACTTGATTTCTGGAAAAAAAAATGGAACCTGTATTGGAAAGAAATTACAAAAATGTTGCCAACAAATGTTCAGTTAAAATTATGTCTAACCTAAATTAAAAGGGACACTAAACCCATGTTTTTCTTTTTCTTTAATGATTCAGATAGAGCATGCAATTTTAAGATACTTTCTAATTTACTCCTATTAGCTATTTTTCTTCATTCTCTTGCTATCTTTATTTAAAAAGCAGAAATGTAAAGTTTAGGAGCCGGCCCGTTTTTGGTTCAGAACCTGGGTTACGCTTGCTTATTGGTGGGTAAATGTAGCTACACATATAAGCACGCACTATCCATGGTGCTGAACCTAAAATGATAATAATAATAGGAGTAAATTAGAAAGTTGCTTAAAATTGCATGCTCTATCTGAATCATGAAAGAAAAAAGTTGGGTTTAGTACTCCTTTAAACTCCCTGGCAAAGGACAGAAAAAAGTGGCAGTTGCAAAAAAAGGAATTCTTTATTATTAACCAATGAGCTTCTATCCCACTGACATTCCCTGTTTCAAAATAAAGGTCTTTAACTGTACCCTTTTCATGGCGTGTGTGTTTATTTAACACTAAGCTTTCATATGCATGATCGAATGATTAAAACTTGTTAAATGTAATCTGAGGTTTTATTCTACATTTCAATAAAATTTGCCCAAAAATCTGAAAACTATTATTTATAATGTAATTAAAGGGATATTCTAATGCAAAATAAAATAGATTTTAAAGTCATTGAGTATATAATTTATGCATTAATGACCCTTGCTTACTATGCTTTATAACCCCCTGTGGAAAGTGGTTAAACACATACGGCTAAATTACGAGTCTTGCGTTAGCCTTATAAAGCAGCGTTGAGAGGTCCCAACGCTGCTTTTTAACGCCCGCTGGTATTACGAGTCTTGTGTACCGCTCACTTTTTTTCTGCGACTCGAGCATACCGCAAATTCCCTTACTTCAATTGAGTATCCTATATTTTCAATGGCATTTTCCTAACGCCGGTATTACGAGTCTTGGAACAAGTGAGCGGTAGACCCTCTCCTGTCAAGACTCCTACCGCATTTAAAAGTCAGTAGTTAAGAGTTTTATGGGCTAACGCCATAGCATAAAACTCTTAACTAAAGTGCTACAAAGTACACTAACACCCATAAACTACCTATTAACCCCTAAACCGAGGCCCCCCGCACATTGCAAACAGTTAAATAAATTTTTTAACCCTTAATCTGCCGACCGGACATCACCGCCACTGTAATAAATATATTAACCCCTAAACCGCCGCACTCCCACCTCTCAAACACTAGTAAAATTTTATTAACCCCTAATCTTCCGTCCCTAACATTGTCGACACCTAACTACATTTATTAACCCCTAATCTGCCGCCCACAACGTCTCCGCCACTATATTAGTTATTAACCCCAAAACCTAACCCTAAGTCTAACCCCCCTAACTTAAATATAATTTAAAATAAATCTAAATAAAATTACTATTATTAAATAAATTATTCCTATTTAAAACTAAATACTTACCTATAAAATAAACCCTAAGCTAGCTACAATATAACTAATAGTTACATTGTAGCTATCTCAGGGTTTATTTTTATTTTACAGGCAACTTTGTATTTATTTTAACTAGGTACAATAGTTATTAAATAGTTATTAACTATTTAATAACTACCTAGTTAAAATAAAGACAAATCTACCTGTAAAATAAACCCTAACCTAAGTTACAATTACACCTAACACTACACTATCATTAAATTAATTACCTAAACTAACTACAATTAAATACAATTAAATTAAATAAACTAAAGTACGGAAAAAAAACCACTAAATTACAAAAAATAATAAAATAAATACAATTTTTTAAAACTAATTACACCTGATCTAATCCCCCTAATAAAATAAAATAAAAAAAAATAATAAAAAGCCCTACCCTATACTAAATTACAAATAGCCCTTAAAAGGGCCTTTTGCGGGGCATTGCCCCAAAGTAATCACCTCTTTTACCTGTAAGAAAAAATACAATATCCCCCCAACATTAAAACCCACCACCCACACACCCAACCCTACTCTAAAACCCACCCAATCCCCCCTTAATAAAACACTAACCAGTTGAAGATCACCCTAACTTGAGACGTCTTCACCCAACCGGGCAGAAGTGGTCCTCCAGACGGGCAGAAGTCTTCATCTGATCCAGGCAGAAGAGGACCTCCAAACGGGCAGAAGTCTTCATCCAGGCGGCATCTTCTATCTTCATCCATCCGGAGCGGGTCCATCTTCAAGCATCCTATCAGCCAATCAGAATTAAGGTAGGAAAAATCCTATTGGCTGATCCACTCAGCAAATAGGATTGAGCTCACATTCTATTGGCTGTTCCAATCAGCCAATAGAATGCAAGCTCAATCCTATTGGCTGATTGCATCAGCCAATAGGATTTTCCCAACCTTAATTCCGATTGGCTGATAGAATCCTATCAGCCAATCGGAATTCAAGGGACACCATCTTGGATGACGTCATTTAAAGGAACCTTCATTCTTCATTTGGATGTCGTTGGAAGAGGATGCTGCGCATTGGCTGGCTTGAAGATGGACCCGTTCCGCTCTGGATGGATGAAGATAGAAGATGCCGCCTGGATGATGACTTCTGACCATCTGGAGGTCCTCTTCTGCCCGGATCGGATGAAGACTTCTGCCCCTCTGGAGGACCACTTCTGCCCGGTTGGGTGAAGACGTCTCAAGGTAGGGTGATCTTCAAGGGGTTAGTGTTAGGTTTTATTAAGGGGGATTGGGTGGGTTTTAGAGTAGGGTTGGGTGTGTGGGTGGTGGGTTTTAATGTTGGGGGGATATTGTATTTTTTCTTACAGGTAAAAGAGCTGATTACTTTGGAGCAATGCCCCGCAAAAGGCCCTTTTAAGGGCTATTTGTAATTTAGTATAGGCTAGGGCTTTTTATTATTTTGTGGGGATTTTTTATTTTATTAGGGGGATTAGATGTAATTAGTTTAAAAACATTGTAATTATTTAATTATTTTTTGTAATTTAGTTTTTTTTTCGTACTTTAGTTTATTTAATTTAATTGTATTTAATTGTAGCTAGTTTAGGTAATTAATTTTATGATAGTGTAGTGTTAGGTGTAATTGTAACTTAGGTTAGGGTTTATTATACAGGTAAATTTGTCTTTATTTTATCTAGGTAGTTATTAAATAGTTAATAACTATTTAATAACTATTGTACCTAGTTAAAATAAATACAAGGTTGCCTGTAAAATAAAAATAAACCCTGAGATAGCTACAATGTAATTATTAGTTATATTGTAGCTAGCTTAGGGTTTATTATATAGGTACGTATTTAGTTTTAAATAGGATTAATTTATTTAGATTTATTTAAAATTATATTTAAGTTAGGGGGGGTGTTAGGGTTAGGGTTAGACTTAGGTTTAGGGGTTAATATATTTATTATAGTGGTGGCGACATTGGGGCAGCAGATTAGGTGTTAATAAATATAATGTATGGTTCGGCGATGTTGGGGGCAGCAGATTAGGGGTTCATAAGTATAATGTAGGTGGCAGCGGTGTCAGGAGCAACAGATTAGGGGATAATAATATAATGTAGGTGTCAGCGATAGTGGGGACAGCAGATTAGGGGTTAATAAGTGTAAGATTAGGGGTGTTTAGACTCAGGGTTCATGTTAGGGTGTTAGGTGTAGACATAAAATGTATTTCCCCGTAGAAATCAATGGGGCTGTGTTAGGAGCTGAACGCTGCTCTTTTGCAGGTGTTTGGTTTTTTTTCCAGCCGGCTCTCCCCCATTGACTCCTACGGGCAAAACTGCACGAGCAGTTTTGCCATCTCACCGCTACCGTAAGCAGCGCTGGTATTATGGTGAGATGTGGAGCTAAATTTTGCTCTCCGCTCACTTTTTTGGTAATAACGCTGGGTTTAAAAAACCCCTTAATACCAGCGTTGTCTGTAGGTGAGTGGTGAGGGAAAACTGCTCACTAGCACCGCACCTCTGTTACCGCAAAGCTCGTAATCTAGGTGATAGGTAGGCCAGCTCAGGAGTCATACAAATTGTAATTTCAGAGCATAAAAAAAGATCTTGCTGCCACGTATAACAGTTGATCAATAGCCATGACCTGCTCTGGAGCTGCAATGCTTATGACTCCCAAACAGGACTTTACTTTGGTGTTTAACCAATTTTTGTAAGTGAGTCAAAACTCATAATTAACTTGGGTCAAAAATAAAAAAAGACCGTCTAGACTCTAAAAGCACATAATTTTGCTGTAGAAATGCTGTAGAATATGTTTTAATAAGTGAAATAATGTGTCCTGTACTCATATATAAAGAAACATCCAAATTCCTAAACCCAGAAATCTAAAAATAACACCCCCTTACACCCCCCTTATTGGGCGCCCCCAATTAAACTAAAATTGGGCCTGATGTGAGCCAGGACACCATCAGCAGTGGGTGCAAACAGCAATGTGGACCACTGATAACAATCACTGTGTTTGATGAAATGAAGACAATTTAAAACAACATGGTATACATGGTGGATGTAATGCTCACCTTGCATATATAAATGAATTACCACTACATTAAACGTTACTCAAAGACTTAAAAAAAGTAGTTGGAACAATAATCCACACTGATCAAACGGGGTTTATGCCAGATAGGAATGTAGTTTGCAATATTAGAAAAATACTTCTGACTATAGATAACTATCACAATAAAGGAAAACAAAAATCTAGGCTTAGGAGAGATCTGGCCTTAGTGACATTAGACGCTGAAAAGGCCTTTGATTCGATTATATGGGAGCACTTGTTTTTGGCATTAGGAAACTTTGGTTTCTCCGGAAATATAATTAATATGCTTAAAATGGTCTATAAAAATTCAAGATCACAATTATTGGTTAATGGCTTACTGTCTTGATATATCTTACTGCAGAAGGGCACGAGGCAAGGATGTCCTTTATCACCCCTCCTTTTTAATATTTCTTTAGAACCACTGGCAGTATGGCTTAGACAGGAATTAAAAGGAATTATATTGGGAAAACAGAAAGTCATCTTATCTCTTTATGCAGACTATCTCATACTATATTTAAGCGAAATGAGTCAGAGTATTCCACAGTCTCTATCTTATTAATAGTTTCAGCAAATTTTCGGGGTATACAATTAACCCTTCAAAATCTGAGATTCTGTGGATACATAAGACCTCAGAGAGCAAGTTCCCCCATATTTTTAAGGAAGTAGAAAATATGAAATATCTGGGAATTAAAGTTTCTAGGAATCCTAATGATTGGTACAACCTCAATTATGAAGACGTATTCGCTAACATGACAAAAGAGATGAAAGTCTGGAAGCTATATTATTTATCTATATCCTCTAAGATTATGTTAGTTAAGACCATTTTTTCCCCGCAAATTCTATTTTTGCTACGGAATTTACCCTTATTTATCACCAAGCGAGATATTCGAAGGTTCAATACTGCATGTTCATTGTTTTTATGGGGAAGGACCCGGCCCCCGAATATCTATGGCCAGACTAATTCAACAAAAAAGATATGGTGATTTCTTGATGCCTAGTTTGGAACACTATAATTGGACTTGTATGATAAAATTTGCAGTCGATTGGTTAACAGAAGCAAACTATGTCACTTATTATGATATAGAAACAAAACTAATAGACCCATTTGATCTAAGAGCCTTGTTACATTATCCGCTAGATAAATTACCAAGCAATATTGTACATAACCAGACTTTTGTTAATATTATCATTGCATGGTAAAAATACTGTAAAGAAATTGGGCACAATTCAAGATCCTCTCAACTTTTACCTATTACAGGTAATCCGGACTTTTTACCAGGATTACAGGATATAGTCTTCCACGAATGGAAGGAGAAGGGACTTGTTTATATCTCCCATCTTCTCCAGGATAATAATAAGACATTACAAACATATGCAGAACTCTCAGTTAAATATGCTCTTCCGGTAAAGAATTTTTATGCTTATTTACAGATAAGAAGTTACGCTACGCAACTAATTAGAACAAGTGCATTTGATTGGGGTGCCAAGGAGATCCCCAATGGAATTAAGCTATATGAGGCATGTGTTAATATTATCATTGCATGGTAAAAATACTGTAAAGAAATTGGGCACAATTCAAGATCCTCTCAACTTTTACCTATTACAGGTAATCCGGACTTTTTACCAGGATTACAGGATATGGTCTTCCACGAATGGAAGGAGAAGGGACTTGTTTATATCTCCCATCTTCTCCAGGATAATAATAAGACATTACAAACATATGCAGAACTCTCAGTTAAATATGCTCTTCCGGTAAAGAATTTTTATGCTTATTTACAGATAAGAAGTTACGCTACGCAACTAATTAGAACAAGTGCATTTGATTGGGGTGCCAAGGAGATCCCCAATGGAATTAAGCTATATGAGGCATGTAGACTAACAATTTCTTACTGGTATAGATCTTTGATTATTAAGTCTGGTCAAAATAATATAAGAAAACGTAAAAATAATATATTAAGATTACTTCGAATATATCAGAACAGGACATTGTAAAGAATATTCGCCTTTCAGAGCAAGCAACCACTAACATAAGTTTATCGGGAATCTTAAATAAAATTACTGAATAACTACTATTTTACTCCATATAGGTTGTTTAAATTTTCTAAAAATATACAAACCAGTTGTTGCTTTAAATTTAAAGCAGAGATAGCAGATATCATTCACTGTATGTGGTCATGTCCTAAAATCATCCAATATTGGAGTAAAGTTAATTATTGGCTGAATAAACATCTTAAGAATAAAATTAAAATTACTTTGCCACAGGTTTTCCTTCTTGATTCAGATAGGAGAATTAAAGGGGACCAACTCTTTATCAATTTTACTATTCTGGCTGTTAGGAATCAACTATTAAGGGAATGGAAAACTCCAAAGATTCCTACTATTTCTGAATTAGCCAATATACTAACTCTCCAAATGACAATTGAATCACATGACCCTAAACTAAATGTTGATTTGCAGTTTAGAGCTTTTTTTGCAAAGTGGAAAAATCTTATAACTGCTTGGACACTACCTTTACAACACCAATTTATAGAGAGATTCAAGAATTCTTGGTAGTTATTTTGTGAATTTACAGCAACTAACAACAATATAATTTTGTCAAATGGACTGAAAAAGAAATTGGTATTACTAATGCATATCAGTGGGATTTACACAGATGACTTCTAAATAATCTTAGTGACATTCTGGTCAAAATGTAAATGCACATACATGAATTACATATTTAAATAGAAACTTATTTGCAATATACATGTATTGGCAAAATGCTTCTAATAAAAGTTATCAATGTTTTAGTGTAAACATTTTTCTGTGCATGTGAAGCATAGCTAGATATTCTCAGTGCACTGGCATTTTAAATACTGCAGCAGCTCAGATCACCAGTGGGGCCTGTATCATGTCAGCCATTAACAAATTGAGTACTTACCAGATGGTAGAACCACCTTAGGCCCTCTGAGCAAGTGCTGTGTTTAAAATGCTGGTGCACGGCACGTACTTAAAGGGCCATAATACCCAAATGTTTAAACACTTCAAAGTGATGCAGCATAGCTGTAAAAAGCTGACTAGAAAATATCACCTGAACATCTCTATGTAAAAAAGAAAGATATTTTACCTCAAAAAATCCTCAGTAGCCACCTCCCATTGTAAAGGATTTCTAAGCAGCATATTAGTATGTCTGTCCCGGGACAACTGAAGGGATGAGCATCGTGAACTCTCATATTATTTCACCAATCAGGTAAAGGAAGCTTACTATGAAATCTCATGAGAGTTAAGTCAAATCTCATGAGATCACAGTAAGAGTTCATGACCTCAGCACTGCTGATGCTGATTGGCTGCTGTTCATTTCTTCATTTTTTTTTTATTTTTTTACCTGCAGCTGGGAGCAGCTGAGTATAACTTTTTACACAGAACTTAACTCTGCTGAGCTGAGGAGATTGTGAGGTAAAATATCTTCCTTTTTTACATAGAGATGCTCAGGTGATATTTTCCTGTCAGCTTTTTACAGTTATACTGCATCAGTTTCAAGTGATTTAGCATATGAGTATTATGTCCCTTTAAATACACTTTTGAAACAGCTTTAGCTTTTATTAGAAGCATTTTTGCAAATACATGTATATTACAAAAATGCTTCTATTCAAAACTGAAATGCATCACATGGATTAAAATTTTGGCTGCAGGGGGGCGGAGCCAACTACTACAGAAGCCAGACGTGTTTCTCCTTAGCTCCAGGCTTTCAGCTATAAAATTCAGAAATAAATCATCTCTAAAAGCCTGAAATTACTTCATTGGACATGAATATTGGCTACTGTAAGCTTCAAGCTACCAGTAATGAAAGAATTGCCATAATTGTGCTGGCTTCTAATTATACACTCTCCAAACATACCGCGTGGGACCATTGAACTCCATTGATTTACATCTAACCTCCCTACTATGGAAGCGCTACTGCTCTGGGAGCTGAATACTCAGCAAATGTTGGAGAGACACTATAGGAGCCTAGCTGATGACCTACTGTCGCTATTAGATCACTTAGTGGTGCCGGTACAGAAGAAAGCCAGAAATACAGACCGGATGTCAACCGACAGGAACCGTACAGACACGAAGGGCCCAGCTTTGATGAGATTAGAGACCCAGCCGAGATTGGATTCTATACTAATGGTGGAGGAGGATTCCAAGCAATTACTCGACCGGGACCTCAGAGGCGCACAGACGGTGTTACCCAGGACATGCATGGCGTTGACACTCCATCAGCCTCCTCTGCCACACAAAAGCGATGAGGTTTTGGGAGCTCCGCAATTGACCCGCTACAGCCCAGGTCTCATTAGCCACGCTGCATCTCCATCGCACACCACCGCAAGTTTAGAGCGGTCACCACAGAGGGATATGGTATGTCAGTCAATGGAGGCCAAGCCATGCATCTTATTAATAGTGCCCGCTCAAGAGAACTTAGACTTGGGATCAGTGATTCATATGAAAACTGGCATAGGCTGATAACTTTGGATTTTCAGCCTGAACCCATCGCTGGGTATTCAAGGTCTGGGCATTCTAATGAAAGCTGGCAGGTTTGAGGAGAGTGCCCAATCTGTTATACCTGGCACTAGTTTTATTATATATTTTATTACTAATATACATCTTGAACTTTTAGTTATTCTACAGCTTATTGGAATAATTTTAATTGCGACAGGATTAAAATGACCAATCTGAAGTTTGATATGCACAGGATAATGGTCTGCAGCTATTATGTAAGATAGCAGCTATAACCTAGAGATCCAGATATCGATGTTAATATTGCTTGTCTTGAATGTGACTATAGGAATAGATTAATGCTTGTTTATTATTGCTTAAGTACTCGTAATTTGTTAAAACTTACCTGTTGGTCACTACTATTTTCTTAATTACTAATGTAACATGACCTTATATGTAAAATAAGATATTACTATTTCATGAGTACAGCAGAAAGCTATATCAGCTGAAGTCACCGCTTAAACCCAATATCTTGTCCATCTAAGTTTACCTGCCATATCAAAATGTATGTTTATAATGTTTTACTCAGTATGCTTTTCTTATAGGGATATCTCTCTGTGTATATACTATGCCTTTAATTCTTCAGACTAGGTATGAGAAAATATGCACGCACTGACGATTAGCTGTTAGATAATCTTATTGAAGCACATTGACTCATTTCTATTATGTTAGTTGCCCAGATTTTAAATACTGCGGCTATCTCAGCTTTCTACACTTTATGAATAATACTGAATATATAGTATCTCATAATAACATCCTTAGACACAAGCCCAATCCTAAACCGGATATACATAATCTATCAATAACTGTATACAATACTGCTCTGGAAAGGGGCCCACGGCAGCGATTCAACCCTCATTAATATAATCTGTAAGACGCAGGTATTTTCTACTAGGGTTAGTTTTATTGCCTTGTATTTACACTATATGTGGGTTCGCATCTCACTCTACGCCTTCTTATAATAGTATCATCAGCTTGCTAAATAAGTTTTTGCATATATCCATTCTGAACTGACAATCTACTATAGTTCTATATTATCTGTGTGTAGTTAATGGGACGCTGATTTTACACTTTACTAGCCAGCCTTTCTAAGCCAGAACATACATTAATGGTAAAATAATACTAACAGGGCCTGTGATATAATGTACTGGTTAGTATGTTTAAAATGGTCCTAGAAGCTCCATAAACGTATGATTATAGAACATGTTATATTGCGTCTTACTTATGCCTATACATCTGTAATGCCCTATCTCCCTTGAAATCTTACCGCTAAGATCCCAATGTGTGCTATTATCTGCTATTGTTATAGGTATTTCATAGACTACTATAGCTCCTTATAGGTTTTGAAATGGGCCTCCACAATTCAAGTTGTACTCCTAGTGACATTCTCCTATTGTACTACAACTATATACCTACACCTCCTAGTCCCTATCCTACTATGATAGAAATGGATTTGCTATGCACATTCCTATTCTCTAGTATGATTTCATTATACTTATTTTTGCTAGATATATAGTATACCCCAGATGTTAAAAGATTAATATACAATGGTACCCAACATATATCTCTAATACTGTATAGTATAGCCCATATTTACATGTTTATTATCTACTATATATTTTTACTTTTTAACTACTATACTATTCCCGGGTTTCTGTTTTACAGAGCCACTAGCTCCCATGTTATCTGTTATCTCTCTACCGACTGTATCTCCCCTCATCCTTTTCCGCTCTGCATCTATGAGCGGGTCATATCCACCATCCCTCAACCGTCTCTGTCCAGTGGTGACAATATCCCTGAGGGGAGATACTGCATTAATGCTCCAATAATGTAATATAGACCTCATCCTAACCAGACTGGAGCTATACCTGCTCTTTATTGATGCGCATAATGAAGTACACTTAACTCCCGTATAGCTTAGTCTTGCACGCCACGCATTTTGTTATAATAAATAATTGAAATAGTCAGTTAACATCTCTATGGTCTTCCGCCCCCCCCCCATTGTTGTTGACCATAGCTAGTTACATTGCTATCCTTATCATTTTCATCAAATAACTTAAGTACGTAATAATATGATTACATAGAAAAAATATTTGCATAAGCGGTGCTTATCCGCTGACATTTCCCTAATTTCCCCCTTGCTCTTTATTTTGCTCTTGTTATTATGACCCTGCCCTTAACAATAAGAAGCACTCAATTATATGACGAATTAGTTCATACTAAATTGGGTCTATCTAGTAGCTACAGTGCTCTTTTAGAGCGTCTTTTACCACTATGGCCTGGAATAATAGCTACTCACAGTATCCTATAAAAAACATAAAAGGAGGGTTTCAGATATATTTTGACATTCACGTTATGTTTTCTTTTCCTATCATATTGTTGTTAAGACAATCACTGCTATGTTTTGTAATATGTATATGTCATGGTTTCATGTTGTCATTTTGAAAAACCCTCTAAAAAATTATTAAAAAAAAAAAATTTTTGGCTGCAATGTCCCTTTAACATCTGTTATTGCAATTTGTTAAAATTGAGATGTATTCATTTTGGAGCTCTGCATTTTTATATTTTTATTTTGGGTACGTCCAATCATAGGGTGTTGTTTTTAGGTTTAAAGGTTTAGGAATTTGAATGTTTCATTATATATAATACTTTTTTTTACTATGACTCTTTTTGGTTTTATATTTGATATTGGTATTTTTTGAGAATGATTATAAAGCCAGAATAACAACATGATTCTTTACATTGTTTATGTCAGTTAAAGAGGTGCCATTCAAAATGTATAAATGTTTAAATCAAGTAACTGCTAAAGAGTTAGAATTGGCTAGAATTAAAATACATAGAACAGGAGTGAATTTGTAAACACATTTAAAAATAGTTGTATTCTGAATTTATTTATTTTTGTTCAATTGTTTTGGATCTATAATTGTGGCATAATCCGTCTTCCTCCAATCGTTGCGAGCCCCATGAGCTGGATGCAAAAGGGGGCACACAACGATTGGGTGAAGCTGGATTCGTCATCGATATGCTCAATACAGAAGGAGATGCAAGTGGAGGATTGGCGGTCTGTTTACCATAACAAAATGGTAAGTATTCTAAAAAAGAATCGTCATTGTAAAGTTTGATTACTTAAAGTGCCCCTGTTTTTAAGATTATTTTCAAATACTGGGCATTAACTCTTTATTATTTTTAACACAGTTCCATATACTATCCAGTATATATTGAATATCTGCTCACCGCACTTCTATACCGATTGTGTTTCTTACTCCGATTATACACCCAGTACCGGAAAATAAACCAGATCCAAGTGAAGTAACTATCTCATATATTTGAATAATTCAAATTTGTTAAGCACTAAAATATTCCTAATATTGGTGCCCGTGCATATTGCTAAAAGTTAATATTGTTAGCTTTCAAATTAGCTACCAGTTGCTAAATTAAAATACAGGCGTTCCCATTGACTCCTCACAAAACCCCTAACGTTTCGCCAGTTTGCTAATTTCCTGTCTCTTATATTTTTTGTATTTTTATATTTATATACTCTGGAGAGGAGTTTTGATACCATTCCTTAAGGTAACCCTGATATTGTGCACATTAGCTCTTGACTGATTCTCATTCATAATAAAGTTTCTCCAGTGTGTGTTTTTAACTCACTTTCCCATTTTTATTATGTTTTTATTTCAATACAGGTTGTTTTAATTTTAGTGAAACATCCCCAATATAGGAGTAAAATAATAGACACAGTCTGACAAACACAATCCTTCCCGAGGACTTTGAGTGCTACAAAGTGTATTCTGTCAATGGGTCTATAACCCACCACAATCTAAAATGATGTAATATATCTCTCCCCCTAATTGGCTAGATTAAAGTTAAACATACCGAAGAAGCTTTTCAAGAAGTTTGTAAGATAACAATTTGTAAATCAGTGTAATCATTTTTAAAAAATATAAAAAAATTAGGAAATCATAGAGAGTGGTTTTAAACTTAATAAATGGTATAACATCTAAATATCTAAATCTCCACTCAAGAGCTGCAGCACACTGCAGTTCCTAAGCAGGATTTGATTGGGGATTGGTTGCTGCAGTCATATTCTGCTCCTTATTGGCTCACAGCATGTGTCCTGCTGATAAGCTGTTATGTTATGCATCTGTGTTCTTAACCCCTTAAAGGGACAATAAAGTTAAAATTAAACTTGCATTTTATTTTAAGTAACTTTCATCATAAAATTTGCTTAGTTCTCTTTGTATACTTTGTTGAAGGGTAAACATAGATAGGCTCATAGGATCTTAGGAGTGTGCATGTGAATTTAGCTCTCTATGGCAGCACTGTTTGCAGCAATGTTATACATAGTTGCAAACACTGCTGCTGAGTGCTAAAGACATATGTACACTCCTAAATTTCTATGAGCCAGGCTAGGTTTACTTTTCAGTAAAGAATACAAAGAGAACAAAGCAAATTTGAATTTAGAAGTAAAATGGAAAGTTGTTTAAAACTGCATACTCTAACTGAATTGTGAAAGTTACATTTTTACTCTTTTGTCCCTTTAAACACATAGAGGTCAACCACAATCCTTTAGAAAAACTTATCACATTGTTTATCTACATAGATCTTCATAGACTTTAAAGAAGTTTCTACAAAAATCATTATTAAACTTTCTAAATGATTGTGATAGACTCCATAGTTAGAGAAGTTAGACACCAATGTGAAAATTAGAAATGCATTTTTTTGCATTAGAATGCCTCTTTAAAACACCATAAACTTTAGAAAAACTTTAAAACCAACCAAATATTCAAACAGCGCCATCTATTGGTCTGTATAAAATTCATATATATTAGGGATGTGCAATGATTCATAATCCAGATATTTGTGTGTTGCACTTTTACTTTAATAAATCCCCTGTCAAAAATAGCCAAATGCTGCAGCTTGCATTCATATTTGGCATCTGTTTCAATAACGATTGCCAAATAATGAATTACTGTAAATCCTAAACATCTATGATGTTTTACTTGATTATTTATAAGCTAAAAATAATATATTAATGTGATTTTAGTGATTATATATGATTTGTGGCATAACTAGGTGTCCATATCACAAAAAGATGCAATTATTTTGTCACATTGGATCTATAATAATGATGTATGTATGTGTGTATATGTGTGTATATATATATATATATATATATATATATATATATATATATATATATATATATATATATATATATATATATATATATATATATATATACTGTTGCTGTTTTGATATTTGTATATGTGACTTGAAATGTGGATTAAATCCAGGTTTAGAGCTGTAACATTGTTGAGCTTTTCACTTGTAATATTGTCCACTGATAAATAAATATGACTTTTTAAAAGTATTATGAAATGATAAAACTTGAAGAGGCAGTCTATTTATTAGACCTGTTGGTATTCATGAATTATAGATATGTAGAATATTAAATTATCCATTAATATGATGGATGCTGCATTGTCACATGGGGGTCTCCACTTCAACCACACCCCTAGGTCTGGAAACAGACAAGGAAGTGCTGTAGGTATTTTACTTTCCTGCCGTTTCACCTTTCACCAAATACAACCCATCTCTTCCTTCAAAACTCAAATGTTTTGCTTTTTCTCTCCCCTCTCTATACATTGCAGTCATATACCGCCCCCTTGGCTCCTCAACTCAATTTATAGATCATTTTGATGCCTGGCTACCTTATTTCCTCTCCTCAGACATCCCTGCTCTTATTCTTGGGGATTTCAACCTCCCTGCTGACAATCCCACTGCAAAGAAAATTTCCCAGCTCACTTCCTCTTTTGGACTGTCACAATGCACTGACTCCCCCCCCCCCCTCACAAAGATGGACACTCCCTTGATTTTATTTTCAGCTATCAATGCTCTCTCACTCTCAAACTTTACAAATTCACATTTACTCTTTCTGACAATCACCACCTCGCTTGTAATATTACAGCATTTTCCCTCCATCTAACCCTCACAACAAACTCCAGAGAAGCATTAAATCACTAGATCAGCAACATCTCTCAAACCTCTGCTCTATTCCATCTCCTTTTTTTATTGCATCATCTGTATAGCACTGTAGAATCAGTGTTATATTACTATTTTTATTAGTAGTAGTAATAACAGTATTACCAGGATTCCCACTGCCTGTGGCTCTGGTGACATCACAGCTTTTTTGGAGTGCTATTTAGCACCCAGGGCTGGATGTTGCTGAGTCACAGGATGTGTACCTGGTCCGGTCTTGGAGTGCAGTTCCCTTCCATGTTTTGTATTTTCTCTGGGTGATTACATCCACCTGTGCACCCATTCTTTGTTCACAGTCGGTTTGGCTTTGTGAGCTTGCATGATTGTGTGGCTGTGTTAGGGACTCAGGCAATGGAAAGGACCTTGACGTGGTGCCTGAGCTTTCCCATTTGGCCAGATGGGGAAACTAACCTTTCCAGTTGTGATTTTATTTTAGCTGTGAGCTAGCTGGTGAGTGCTGGGTGTTTCTATGTGTTGTATTACTTTTTGTTTGTAATCCCCCTCGTTTCTTGCACCCATTCCGGACTGGGGCTGGATGTTGCTGAGTCACAGGATGTGTACCTGGTCCGGTCTTGGAGTGCAGTTCCCTTCCATGTTTTATATATATATATATATATATATATATATATATATATATATATATATACAGGGAGTGCAGAATTATTAGGCAAGTTGTATTTTTGAGGATTAATTTTATTATTGAACAACAACCATGCTCTCAATGAACCCAAAAAACTCAATATCAAAGCTGAATAGTTTTGGAAGTAGTTTTTAGTTTGTTTTTAGTTATAGCTATTTTAGGGGGATATCTGTGTGTGCAGGTGACTATTACTGTGCATAATTATTAGGCAACTTAACAAAAAACAAATATATACCCATTTCAATTATTTATTTTTACCAGTAAAACCAATATAACATCTCAACATTCACAAATATACATTTCTGACATTCAAAAACAAAACAAAAACAAATCAGTGACCAATATAGCCACCTTTCTTTGCAAGGACACTCAAAAGCCTGCCATCCATGGATTCTGTCAGTGTTTTGATCTGTTCACCATCAACATTGCGTGCAGCAGCAACCACAGCCTCCCAGACACTGTTCAGAGAGGTGTACTGTTTTCCCTCCTTGTAAATCTCACATTTGATGATGGACCACAGGTTCTCAATGGGGTTCAGATCAGGTGAACAAGGAGGCCATGTCATTAGATTTTCTTCTTATATACCCTTTCTTGCCAGCCACGCTGTGGAGTACTTGGACGCGTGTGATGGAGCATTGTCCTGCATGAAAATCATGTTTTTCTTGAAGGATGCCGACTTCTTCCTGTACCACTGCTTGAAGAAGGTGTCTTCCAGAAACTGGCAGTAGGACTGGGAGTTGAGCTTGACTCCATCCTCAACCCGAAAAGGCCCCACAAGCTCATCT